>NW_020204168.1:0-13657 GCF_001531365.2 Cynara cardunculus var. scolymus
CACGCACTCTAAACCTACCATATTGCATTAAATGAACATTTAATGCACTGAGTATAAATAGAAGTGTTTCTTCTCCATGTAGAGAGCGCGCATCTCTCTCTAACCTTATTCTTACTTCAAGCATCTTCTAGCTTAAGTAAAGGATTCTCCTTTTAGCAATCTCTTTTCTTGTATTTGCTAAAACTCCGGGTGTAACCAAAAATTGTTTAGATAGGTTTTCATTACCTTATCTTTCCGCAAACAGTCTTGTAAAATCTGTATTGATCTTCTCTATCAATATATATTTTAAATTTAAAAAATACTGTGTTTGAATTCATCCCCCCCCCTTTTACAAACTGTTTCTATTCTTGTACACCCTTACGGGACCAACAGGTTCAATAACCCCCTTCTCAACAATACTCCACATGTCTTGTAATTCATATGGTACCTTCWTTTGAATACTCCAATGATGGTAATTCCTTTCATTCAATTTTGGAAGTTACGGCTGCAAATTGTTGTTCTTGTTTGTAGCCATAGTATTCTCATCCCTTGTTTTCTATACGCTGTCTGACACAAGAGCCTTGCTCTGATACAAGTTTGTTGCAGAAAATCGCATGAAGATTGATGCATTCAAGAGAAGAAACACAGAACAAAAACTTCCCTTTAATCAACAATTACATTAACAATACATCTGTTTTTACACATATATACATAAGAATCAACAGTTATAATATGGTCAATTAACTTACATTAACTGCTACTAGCGGTAATTAACTAGCAGTAACCAAGTCTAGACTAGTTATTTTAACATAAGAGTGCCCCCACTTTTGCCAACTTTCCAGCACTTCAAGCAAAATTAAAGTATAGTAATATAAAAAAGCGAAAAAATCCCATTGACTTTAGTGTTTGAAATGATTAAGTCTTTGGATATTTCAAAACCTGTTAAATAACTCCATGTATTTTCTAAAACTTGTTAGATACAAGTTTATGCCCTAAAGCCAATAAACTTTCATATTTTGAACGATCAAGTCCTTAGACATTTTTTGAACAAAAAAAAAATATTTACATCTATAAAATAAAACAAATATACCAAAAAAGTACATACATTTAAAATAAGATATATTGATGAAATTTATTTTAGTTAAAAAAAATATCCTGTCAATGATTTTTCAAATTTAAAAACTAAAAAAGAATTTAAAAAGGATTATTGATTAAATTTATTTTAATTAAAAATAAAATATATTTCATATATGATTCTCAAATTAAAAAAAATATATTTAAAAAGGGTAATTGAAGAAATTTATTTTAATTAAAAATAAAAAATATATCGTTGGTATTTTTTAAATTAAAAAAATAGAAAATAATTTGATTAAATTACTGACGGGTTAACAATAAAACTAAATACATATTAATTAAAATTCATTGTTAATTCGTCGGTGAAATGATATCACCGACAAGATTCAAACATGATCTTTCACACTTATTAACATGTTATTGTGTTAGAACGTCTGACGGTAGTCAAGTTAGCCATTATTTATATATAAGTAATCCATGCATATATATCATGAATACTAACGAYGAATTTTAATTAATTATGTATTTAGTTAAATTTTATTGTTAATCCGTCAGTTATTTAATCAAATTATTTTCTATTTTTTTAATTTAGAAAATCACCATCGGAATATATTTTATTTTTAATTAAAATAAATTCATCAGTAATCATTTTTAAATTTTTTTTATTTTTTTAATTTGGGAAATTATATACGAAATATATTTTATTTTTAATTAAAATAAATTTAATCACTAATCCTTTTTAAATATTTTTTTAATTTGAAAAATCACTGATAATATATTTTATTTTTAATTAAAATAAATTTGATCAATAATCTTTTTTTTAAATGTAAGGATTTTTTTTGTAAATATAAGTACTTTTTTTGGTACATTCGTTTCATTTTATATATGTAAGTACTTTTTTTGTTCAAAAAATGTTTAAGAACTTAATTRTTCAAAATATATAAGTCCATTGGCTTTTTTTCAGTCTTTTTCCATTATTTTACCACATTAACCAGTTGTGTAGGTCATAAKGATGTATATAACAAGTTTCAAAAATTCCAAAGAGTTATCTAATAGGTTTTGGAATGACCAAAGACTTATTTGTTCCAAAATATTTATCCAATGACATAATCATTTCAAACACTAAAGTTCATTGAGTTTTTTCATACTTTTCCCTATAAAAAAATACAAAGTTGATCTTCATTAGCTCCAAATGAAAATAAATGAACAAAAAAGAAAACTACAAATACAAGAAGGGTAAACAATCTAAAAATAAAAAACATCACGAACAATATATAAATGCACTTAAAAGGRGATTATCATATATCAATTAACGTGCAATATCTTACGTGCTAAGTGACTTCATTACTTGGGTAATTAATTATTCTCTCTAACAATTTTCTCCATATTTCGTTCAAACAAAACTTCGAAACTCTTGCTAATAATGCTACAATTTATTTCTTCRTGCTGCATTGTGGGACCCTTCAAAACAACTCTTGTTAAAGCCTACATCAAAAATCCCATYCTTAGTCTTTTACAATTACACCCATGTGTAGGAGACTTCCAAACAACTATTGTTTATAACCTGCATCAACAATCTYCCACTTTGGCCTTAACAATAGCACCCGATATGCTTACGTGAAGGTATATTTTGGTTTGATCCTTCACATATTGTGTATATATTCCTCAAGTACCTCGAAGAAATCAAGAGCGAATTGGACCCATGATTCCTCATGTTAGAATGGAGAAACAACACATACAAACTTTTYCGTTAAASTTTATAAACAAGTTCATCACTATGATTGGCGACTTGTTCATCGTAGTTTCATGGACATTACAAAAAACACTTCTAACTGTTTATATAGGACTGAACCACTCACAATGTCTACATATGTCACAACCAAAAGAATATTTCATAAAGGGAATACTACTCACCTTTTATAAAATTTATCAATAGCTAAGTAAAACCAACTAATGTTCAAGTCAAGAATGAGCAACTTGCTTTTACGTACCACATTGAACCTTTAAATAGATATTAGTATAGGTAGTGGGTGGTCATTGTTGCTGCCAACTCATTCTATCAATTATCTAACCCATTTATCTTATAGTTCCAAATACCATATCCTTACACTGTAGAATTCTAGAAATACCATTATAAATCTTATCATATGCTCTAGATAACATCGTCTTACTAGCATTGTGCTAGGAAATAGTTGACATCGATGGTTTTTGCTACTACTCTATATCTTACACAATGTTATCTAGTTGTTGTGCTTTCTTGCCTCCCACTACTTAAGCTAAAAACTCAACCACTATGGTGGAATATGTAATACATATTTTTGTAACCCAAGAGACCACTATACCACCTAGTGTAAAAATCCAACTACTTATGGACTTGTCATGACTTCCGCTAATTATTCAACTAGGCTCCAACTACAAAACCATTGTTAAATGAAAGAACCAATATCATCTACATTTGTTTGACTGTAATTATCCCTTTCCAATATTCTCTTTGCATAATCTTTGTGATTCTATCAGGTGTAATTTTAGCCCTTCCTTTTAGCACCAACACATCTGATTATGTTTAATTGTCTTTTGACTTATATATATACACACACACACAAACCTTATATAATTGTTAACAGATGTATAATATATATATATATATATATCCATTTTTTCTCTGGACTCTTCATTCCTATCAGGGTATTAGAGCACCTTACGATCGAACTCCGACAAATTCAACAAAATCTAGATCCTTTTTCTATCGATGGTTCTTTTTCGATCATGACTATAGACGAGGACAGTTAGAAAGCAATGCCTCTAGACAAGTCACGGTGGACGTTACTTCCCACTTCCTTTTTTCGGTGTCTGAAAATGCTATTAACACCTTTGTTAGTAATATCCTTCAAGACATTAATTATGCATATTGAATTCATGAATGAGCAATGCCCCTACTAAACACTGGGTTTCACCAACAAATTTTTCTGCCAAATTTTCCGTCTAAAAATTACAGGCGGATTTCCGACGGATCCTTAAAACATTAGAAAAAGTCAAGTTTTGTTGACTTCCGCCCTAAAAATACAAATCCACCGGAAATTCGGCGGAAATTGTGTTTAAAGACGGGAGTTTTCAGCCGGCCAATCCGTCAGAATCCGCTAGAAGTTGGGTTTTCCAGGAGATTTGGCCATCCAACTCCCCCCCCCCCAGTTCTTAGTAGTGTGTCATTTTTGCAAAGAACAAATTCTGATGTGTCGACGGATAGATTCCAATCGTCAAACGAAAGCGTTGCAACACCATGGTGTGGTGTTGGTTTTACAGGTCCTTGGAAAAAGAGATATGTAATGGTGTTAGACATGCTAAAACAACACAAAGAAAGTATGGGAAGATTTACAAGAGCATTTGGCTAGGGGTGCACAAACATGTTATCAACCCGGAGCAACCCAGCCAACCCAACCCAAAGTAACCGGATGACTAATGAAGTTTGTTTGTCCCGTTAGGGTCTACAAGATGTGTATAACAGTTTGTAGAAGGGGTGGGGGGATGAATTCAAACATAGTATTTTCAAATTTAAAATATATATTGACAAGAGAAGATCAATACATATTTTACAAGATTGTTTGCAGAAAGATAAGGTAAGAAAAACCTATCTAAACAATCTAAAAGTTTACACACTAAATCTTAGCAAATAAAGAAAAGATTTGTTGTTAAAGAAATAGAGGAAAGTAAGTTCTATCTGGGAGAGAACTTGTTTAGAATACAATAAAGGAGATTCTAACTTGCTCTTGAAGATGAGCGTTTTTGGGTTCTTAGATGTGTGTTCTTTTACTTAAGCATGAGATAGCTCAGAGTAAGAGTTAAGTATTAGAGAGAGTGTATCTCTGCATAGAGATAGAACACATCTATTTATACTCGTTGCATTAAATGCATATTTAATGCAATGTAGTAGGGTTAGAACGCATGTCAAGCCTTATGGAGAAGACTTGTCCTTTGCTACAGTAAATAGTACAAAAGCCAATTCATGAGCAAACATCATTTCACAAAGTTGGTGGTTAATAGAGTCAACTAGTCGGCTCCGTACCGTACTACCTTTTAGAAAGGGTATGGGTTTGTCCTTTGTGTGTATAAGGACAAGACAAAATCAATCATACTTAACAAGCTTCTTTTGATCGCTGAATGCTGGAATAACCTAGAGGTCTCTTCAGCATTCGCTGAGGCTTGGGCAGTCTTCACACATATGTAGACAGGCTTGTATTCACTAAATAYCGCTTCAGATCATATACTCGCCAGTCTCTAATCTTCAGTTTCAGTCTTTGACTTTCGCTGAAGGTTATTTGGTGTGAGTGTCGTTTTCTTGAAGTATCGTTGTCGCTGATTGGATTTAAAATACAAGTTCTTTAGCAATCACTGAACAGACTCAATGATGATCGCTGGAACTGAAAAACAGAAACATAAATATTTTGCATAGGGTAAAAGGATTATCATCAAATCACTGAGAGAGAGGATCAACATCACCATAGCATGACGTACAGTGATGTTTATTTCTTGAAATAGTCACTGTAACATGACATACGTTGACGTTTCTATTCAAAAGTCGCCACTKTAACTCCCCCACTTAAACTACTGACATCCTCGTCAGACCTACGCATAATCCTTCTCCTTGTCATCCACAATGTAGGATTCACCTAAGATGTTACTAACACCCCATCTCGAGGACTCATTGTGCTCAATGAGATTTTCCCCACCATCCCGATGGTACAAAGATCTGCTCTGATACTATTTGTAACACCTACAAAGCCCAAAGCAACATATTGGCCCAACAACTTCGAATACAACTTAAAACYATGGTGGAAGTTATTGGTAAACCACTACTTTGAGATTTATAAGGAGCTAACAATTTTTATCTTTTATCCATGTGGGATAAGTTGTTACATCTGGTGACATTTATTTTTTGAACCATTACCGTAGTAGGACGTACAATGATGYTTATTTTTMAAAATTGTTGTTGTAGTAGGACATATGGTGATGTTTATTTTTTAAAAATGACATGTCAACCCGAAGCTTGAACCAACTGGGTTTTTTGGATCAGTTTGTACCCACCATTACTACATATGATATACGATGACGTAAATTTCTGAAGATTGTGACTGTATCATGATATACGACATAAAATCCTCAATCGTGACCATATCTTGACAAATAATGACATAAATTTCCTCAAAACCGTCATTGAATTATGACAAACGGTGACCTTTGTTTTTCAAAWCCGTCAYGGAAATATGGCATAYGGTGATGTTCATCATTCAAAATTGTCAGTGTAACATTACATACTGTGACATTTATCATTCAACACCGTTACCATAACATGACATACAATAACATTTAGATTTCAAAAGCGTCAYTGTAGCATGACATAGGGTGAWGTTCATTTTTCAAAACTGTCACCGATACAATGACATTCATTATTTAAAATCACCACCTTAGCATGACATACATCGACATTTATTATTTGAAAACATCACTACATCATGATTTATGGTGACTTTTTTATTTCAAAACCATCACCTTTGCATAACGTTTATGTTTCAAAACTGTCACCATAGCATGACGTACGGTGAAATTTATTTTTCAAAACCATCACCATAGCATGAAATATGGTGACGTAAATCATTCAAAAAGGTCAATGTAGTTTGAGATATGGTGATGTAAATGTTTTAATACTGTTACAAAAGCATGACATATGGAGACGTAAATCTTTCAAAAACCCTTGCTATATAATATACCTTTTGGTGGCACAATTTTTGCAAAACCGTTGCAATATAACTTGATAACTTTTGGAAATGGTTTCCAAATAAACGTTGCTATATTTATTTTAGTCTTGGTAAAGGTTTTTTAAAATTKWTACGACATAGAGCAACGGTTTAGAGAAAAACCAKTACTAAAGGGTCTTATATGGCAATAGTTTTTAATAACCATCACAACATAAAGCAACGTTTTTTAAAAACTGTCCTAAACTGTTACCTTAGGGGACCTYTTATTAACGTTTTTATCTAAACCGTTGATTTATGTTTCTAGGTGTTTGTTAATAGTAATGTTTTTTCTATAAAAACTGTTACTAAAACAATTCTTTAACTTTTTTTGTCACTTTTTGCAACGGTTTTCTATCAAACTGTTACAAACCTATTTTTTAAAACCGTCACAAAAAGCCATTTTTGTACTAGTTTCTTCACKCGTGTTGATGGCATGTCTGATGCTTAAAATAGCCAAGCTGTCAATATGAAGTGTGATGTAAGAGTTTTCCAAGTGATATATCGAGATGAACTTTTGCTATACACTATTTTGGAGTTAGGTAAGGAATGAAGGACGTCTTGACCAAGTGATCCTAGAAATATTCTTTTCTATTCTGTTCAGGCTTTACTTTCATGTCCAACGAGCTCTATCCATAYTGAGAACTGGTCTTGATATTTTAGAAGTTCAAGAAACAGTTTCATTGCCGGTTGACATGGAGAGAATTCATTCWACTTTCACCTTTGGTCTCATGGTTGGTTGAAAAGCAACATGCTTGGTATATGAAGTCAATGGATGCATAAAAGTTTAAAAGCTGACATAAAAATTGATGTCATTCTAATTAGATGGTATATACATATATATATATATATATATATGCTTATACACACAGTTAGATGGTATGCTACTAAATACTAATGCTTGATAGGGTTCTTGCCTACCTTGTGTTTTAATGACACATTTTAGGGAATTGCATGTGAATAGTCATAGCGATATTGCAAGGCTGAACCCGAGATATTGTTGATATTGGTTGGGTGGGTGCTAGTTTAATCYCGATTGTGCTTTCGTACATTCTGTAAGCTTGTTAGATTAATCTCGATTTAAAATAGTATATGTATATATAGGTAGTTATTGGTAGTTATTAACGAAGAGGTGCGACTGTTCACGAAAGGGTGTGATGTTTCAACACCTCTATTCACGAACCATTGCGATGGTTCGATGGCACCTTTTTGGTGTCTATAAATATGTAAGTTCTACACACTTTTCATAGTGTGAATTCTCAGTTTATCAATAAAACTTTGGTTGTTTTTAGCATATCGACCCAACATATACCCAACATATGGTATCAGAGCTTTGGGTTTAATCAAACCAAAGTTTCTCATCATCTACCATATATGATTAGAAACCGAGAAAGTCACCAGAAACCGCCRATTCACAATAGAAGGAACYGTCGTCAATAACTTCATACAGGGTTCAATTGGAATCATACGGGGATACCCAGGGCGGCCAAAATCMAGAAGGAAACTTACCACCTACTGGCACCCACCGGAAAAAGGGACTTACCTTAACCGGAACCGGAGAAGACAACCGGAGAACCAAKCGGTCAGTAAGACCATCAAACCGAAGGCAGGGGTAACCGCCGTTTGAAAATCAAAATCAAGGGGTACTCGATTTGAACAAGCCGAAGAAGAACCGGCACATACACATAGCAAAGTAACCRTCGATCAAATCAAAATCGAGGGTACTCGATTTGAACAAGCCGAAGAAGAACCAACACATACRCATAGCAAAGTAACCGCCGATCAAATCAAAATCGAGGGGTACTCGATTTGAACAAGCCGAAGAAGAAGCGGCACATACACATACCAAAGTAACCGCCGATCAAAATCAAAATGGAGGGGTACTCGATTTTGAACAGCCGAAGAAGAWGCAGAAGAAGCGGCACTTACATTGKTGTACGATTTCTTTTCCCTTTTTAAAATAAAACCCTAAACTATATTTAAAACTTTAAGGGAAATCTTTATTACAATTTTTTTTTTAATATTTTGTGGTTTTTATTAAACAAATAATGAAGTTTTTCTTTATTATTAATTTTTTTTATAAATCAACAAAAATTAAAATTATCCTCTTAAAACAAAATTTTAAATATAAACTTTTTATTACATCATGACGGGGACGAATAAAGCGGAACAAGGAGACAGTTCCAAAATTTATAAGGAAATAGGTTCTACAATCCATTTTCAATGCCCAATGTTGAAAGCAACAAATTATACTACTTAGGCAATTCGGATGCAAATAATATTGGAAGCAAATGGTCTTTGGGAAATGATTGAACYGYAACCAACAACACAAGCCGATGCAAAAAGGGATAAAACCGCTATYRCCTATATTTATCAATCACTACCAGAAGATCAATTACTTCTCATTTCAAAATACAAAACTACAAAGGCAGTTTGGGATGCTTTGAAGACAAGACACGTTGGAGTAAACAGTGTCCACCAAGCAAGACTACAAACACTCRACGGAATTTGAGATGTTACAGATGAAAGAAAATGAATCARTCGATTCATTTACTACAAAGTTGACGGGTATTATCAACAAAGCGGAAAGCATGGGATTAACATATGAAGATTCCACTCTCGTACGAAAATTACTAAATGACGTACCTGACAGTTTTCTTCAAATTGTCGCATCCATTRAACAATACTCAGATCTAGATACTTTGYCTCTAGACGAAGCAATCGGGAGACTRAAGACTTTTGAAGAAAGATTGAAATTCAAGAAGGAAAGAAGCGTGGACACTCAAGAGGGATTGATGTTCACACAGCATGAAGCTCGAGGCCAACCTTATAGAGGACGTGGTCGTGGTAGATTTAACCAATCACGAGGCCGAGGTAATAACAGATTCAGATCAGAAAGAAAGAACTGTGAACCCTCACAGAATAATTTCAAGAAAGAAACAAACAGCAATACAAAGAAATTTACTCTTGATAAGAGTAAAGTATAGTGTTACAAGTGCAAGAAGTATGGACATTATGCAAGCAAATATCCACAGAATGAGCAAGAGAAAGAACAGTCTAATCTCATTGAAGAAGACTTAGAACCAACCTTACTTATGGCAACTATTGAAGAGCACCAAAAAGTTTTCTTAACCGAGAGGAATCTCGATTCAAGCAAGACAACTACAAATGATGAAAGTCYATGGTATTTAGACAATGGTGCAAGCAATCATATGACRGGAGTCAAAGWTCATTTCAAGGAAATTGACGAGAAGATTACCGGGAATGTAAGATTTRGGGATGGATCATACRTGGAGATCAAAGGAAATGGATCTATACTATTGGAATTCAAAAACAAAGAACAACRGATCATCTCACAGGTATATTACATTCCAAATCTGAAGAATAATATATTGAGCTTRGGTCAATTAACAGAGAATGGTTGCAAAGTAGTCATGAAAGACGACTTACTACTACTGTATGATTCAAGTAACAATATTCTACTAAGGGTCACGCGATCAAAGAACCGACTATACAATGCAAACTTGCGGATCGGTAAGCCTGTTTGTTTATTAGCCAATTTACAAGATAAGGCATGGTTATGGCATGCAAGGCTGGGTCATCTGAATTTTGACTCAATGAAGAAAATGTTTTCGAAGGATTTGGTTCATGGTATACCACCCATTAAATATACAACAAGTATTTGTGACATATGCTTAATAGGAAAGCATAGTAGAGCACCATTCCCACAACAAGCAAAGTCAWGGTCAGAAGCACCGCTGGATCTAGTATTTGGAGATTTATGTGGTCCAATATCACCACCTACACCAACGGGGAAAAGGTACATATTTCTACTCGTAGATGACTACTCAAGATATATGTGGGAATACTTTTTAGATTCAAAAGATCAAGCTTTTGGAATCTTCAAAGAATTTAAACAGAGTGTGGAAAACGAAMTTGGAATCAAGTTAAAAATGTTCAGAGCAGACAGAGGAGGAGAATTCACATCAAATGAATTCCTACAATACTGCAAAGACAATGGCATCACAAGACAGTTAACTGCACCATACTYACCTCAACAAAACGGAATTGTTGAACGAAAGAATATGACAATTCTTTTAGMAACAAGATGCATGATGAAGGCAACGAACTTGCCACAAAATTTTTGGGCAGAAGCAGTCAGACATGCCATACTRATATTAAATTGCATGCCAACAAAGTCACTTGATGACATTACTCCATACGAAGCGTTGAAAGGAAGGAAGCCTAGCCTRTATCATCTAAGRATTTTCGGCTGCATCGCATATGCAAAGGTACCTTCACAACACTTGACTAAATTAGACGATAGAAGTTTACGATTGGTATACTTAGGCAGTRAGCCAGGATCAAAAGCATATCGCTTGTTTGWTCCAATATATAATAGAATTTGTGTCARYSGGGACGTGAAATTCAAAGAWGATGAGCCATGGAATTGGAAGGAATATACTAGAGATTTYGATCTAGATAGACCGGGATGGRCTGATTTCATTATAAAGAATAATGAAACACCTGGTACTCAGTATATCTCGAATGAAAGTGAAGATTTCGAGAATAATGTTACACATGGTAACAATGATTCAGATGAAGAAGTACCTACTACACCCAATTCCCAAAYATCCACTCATGAGTATAGCCCACAACAATCCACCATCCGYTCACCAGATTCAGAAACTGATACACCTTCTACAACCGATTCAAGAATTGATCATACACCTGTAAGAGGTTACAGGATATTAAGTGATATATACGCCAGGGCGGAGGGGTTATTACTAGTAGAAGAAGAACCAAGAAACTTCAAGGAAGCGGCTAAGGACGACAAATGGATTGAAGCTATGAAAGCAGAAATTGATTCWATCAACAAGAACGGTACTTGGATGCTAACTACCCTACCAAAGGATCATAAGGCAATTGGTCTGAAATGGGTATTCAAGACAAAGAGGGATGCTGAAGGAAGAATATTAAAGCATAAGGCACGACTAGTGGCCAAAGGATATATTCAAGAACATGGCATAGACTTTGATGAAATCTTTGCACCAGTAGCACGAATCGAGACAATACGATTGATATTGGCTCTAGCAGCATACAACAAATGGGAAGTACATCATYTRGATGTAAAATCAGCATTTCTGCAAGGCRAACTAAAGGAAGAAGTTTATGTCTCACAACCTGAAGGATTTATAGAAGGAGACAAAGGAAAAGTCTACAGGCTCATGAAAGCACTTTATGGGCTAAGACAAGCTCCACGAGCATGGTATACCAAGTTAGATAACACTTTGAAGACACTTGGATTCAAGAAATRTGCTTTGGAGCAAGYARTCTATACAAGGACAAGTAAGGCGTCAAYACTATTGATCAGAGTATACGTTGATGACTTAATAGTTACTGGATCATCAAAGAGAGAGATTGAAACCTTCAAGGATCRGATGAAAGAGAAGTTTGAAATGAATGATCTTGGATTACTTGCTTATTACCTTGGCCTTGAGGTTACACARAACGGGGGTGAAATCTCAATAAAGCAAACTGGCTACGCAAACAAGATACTCAGTGACAYAGGGATGTTAGATTGCAATGAAGCAAAAATACCTATGGAACCAGGTCTCAAACTCACAAAARTAACCAAAGCAAGATCCGTAGACGCCACCGAATATCGAAGCCTAATTGGATGTTTACRTTACTTACTACATACAAGACCTGATCTAAGTTTTCCAGTTGGATTACTTAGTCGTTTTATGCAAGACCCACAKGACCATCATATGAAAGCAATCAAACAAGTGTTGCGTTATATCAAAGGAACTAAGGACTATGGTATAACTTATGGGCATGAAGGAGGAAACAAGATACAAGGATACAGCGACAGCARTTACGGTGTTAACAMACAAGAAGGTAAAGGCACAACTRGTATAATTTTCTACTTTRGAAATTCACCTATCAGTTGGAGTACTAARAAACAAGGAACAGTAGCTTTATCCTCATGTGMATCAGAGTTTATTACGGCAATAGCAGCAGCAAMACAAGCTMTCTGGTTAAAGAGACTACTCAGCAAAATCACTGATACGAAAGAAGAAAAGATTACTATCTATGTGGATAATAAGTCAGCAATATCACTAATGAAGAATCTAGTGTTTCATGGACGAAGCAAACACATTGATACTAAGTATCACTTCATACGAGAAYGCGTGGAGAAAGAAGATTTGGCAGTTGAACACATCACTGGAGAACTACAACGAGCTRAMATTTTGACAAAGCCACTACCAAGAATAAGGTTCATCACWATGAGGCAACTACTTGGATCTTATTCAACACAATCGAGATTAAGGGGGTGAATGTTAGATTAATCTCGATTTAAAATACTATATGTATATATAGGTAGTTATTGGTAGTYATTAACGAARAGGTGCGACTGTTCACGAAAGGGTGTGATGTTTCAACACCTCTATTTACGAACCATTGYGATGGTTCCRTGGMACCTTTTCGGTGTCTATAAATATGTAAGTTCTACACACTTTTCATAGTGTGAATTCTCAATTTATCAATAAAACTTYGGTTGTTTTTAGCATATCRATCCAACAAAGCTTGYAGTCTTTTGTTAGCCAATATTACAATTATTTTATATTATGGTTTATCAAGAAGGTTAATCATACACGATATGCGAAATATTCAAACATGGAGGACATATCTAATGCTTAAAGWGTCGAATATGATGTTCATAAGAGATGGATTTATCGTATACAAATAGAAAAATCCTATTCTAGGAATTGGGATAATAATGTGAGGGTGGGTATTCAGTAAATATTCGAGTT
>NW_020204169.1:0-13711 GCF_001531365.2 Cynara cardunculus var. scolymus
GACACCCAATTTTCTTTCTCAGCCATCAGGCTTTGCTCTCTAGAATTATATTTGTATTTATTCTTGTAATAGTCAGCATCCTTTACCAATCGTCCTCTGCATTCTTTGAAAAAATGACCGAGTTTTCCGTACTTGAAGCATCAGAGGTCATTTTTCCTTCCATCCTTGTCTTCTTTTCTCTCGTCTCTTTTGTCTTCTCTTCTTTCTTCTCTTTCTTCTCTCCCATCTCTTCTGTCTTCCCTCTGATGAAATTTGGATGGCTTCCTCTCATACGATAACTGGTACCTTTCCCTCTTGAACTCTTTTCGTTCATAGGGTTTCTTGATGAACTTTTTCTGGAACTGCTTTGTGATCAAGGCCAAAGATTTGGCAAAAGCTTTAATTCATCATCTGATTCAGAAGTTTCTTCTTCAGATTCTGATTCTACCACCAATGCTTTCTTGCCTTTCTTTTTATGTTCTTTGGTAGAGGTCCTTGATTTTTTCTTTTCATCGGCAGCAAGGGCAAGAGGTCCACCAATGGAAACCTTCTTTTTCATTATGTCATTCTCTTGTGCTGCAAGCGTTCCATACAGATCATGAAGTGACCAGCTGTCTAGATCCTGGTTTGCTTGAAGGGACATAGACAGTTGAGTCCATTCATCGCCCAGACTTTTTAGGAATAAAACGTTGTTTTCTTCCTTAGTTCTGGAGATATCGTTTCGACGACATTGGTTGATCAATGTGTTAAAACGATCATATGTTTTTTGTATTGGTTCATCAGGAAGGGCCTTGAAATTAGTATATTCGTTGAGACATTGTGCTCTATGATTTTTCCTCGTTTTTGCTCCTCCTTCCAGTTGGCTTGCCAATTCATCCCATAATTCCTTGGCTATGGAACATGCATCGAGGGATTGGAAGATTTCATTGGATATGGCCATGATTATCAATCGTTTGGCCTTCTTGTCTGTTTCTACTTTTTCCATGTCGTCTTCATCCCAATTCTTCTCATCCTTGGGCATATAGTAGGCAGGAATTTCAGCTGTGGTGTTTGTTCCTGGAACTCTTGGGACAATAGTTTGTGGAATGTAAGGACCCTCCATTACAGATCGCATGAGGTTCCTGTCCATTCCTTCCAAGAAATTCACCATTCTGATCTTCCATTGTGGATATTCTTCTCATTGAAGAGTTAGAGGCTTGGTGGGAGAGCCAACACTATAAGCAGAATTCCAGTTGGCCATTGAGAATTTTGAAGAGAATGAATAATGTTTTAACGAGAAAAAAGATCAAAAATTGAGAGATTTTTGTTTGATCGTTTTGATTGGAAAATCAATCAATCGACTCTGATACCAATTGTTGATCCCAGATCTATCAATAACACTAATAATCTAGTTAATAACAACCAAATTATAATGATTTGATGAACAAAGTGATGAACACTCAAAAAGAAATTATGAATAAATAAGAACAATCTTGAGCGTCAAAGATTTCACTTTATTAATAAGAAAAATGTAAAAGCGACTCTTTTTACAATAGGCCTAATCACCTATTTATACTAATAAGAAGATAACTATCTAATGAGACTTTTTAGCTAATCTTCTAATAACAGATAACGATTATCTAAACTATGGATAAACTTTAGTAATTAAGATAAACTCRAAATCTAGCTGTTGACTTGTCATCTCCAGCTGTCAATCATGGTATGATGGATCATCCTTATCTTTAAGTCTTCACCGCATGCTTCTGGATGAATTGCTGGATAATACACTCAGTGTAGTTGACCAGAGGTTCGATGAAGATGCTCTTTCCATCGCATCCTTGGTCGTCCATTGGTCCTCTGATTGTGCTCCAGACTTAGTCAATTCTGCCTTGATGTCTTCATCGGTCTTCTGGTTCTTCATCACTTATTGTTTTTCATTTCTTTTTCACTTTATGAATTATGGGGTTTAACAAGAGGCGCCCTCAATGCCTTGTGAGAATGTGGGCATTAAAGGTCTTCCATCAAATCCTCGATAGCCCTCTAGTGAGGAGCTATCTTTTGATGTTGCGACATCTTCTTCTTCTTCTTCTTCGGCTTCAGAGGCCTAATAAAAGAAGTAAGTGTGTTTCCCCTTCGCTAGATCAAGTATTGAATGGGGGGTTGTGCACGAAGAGGAGATCGCTCTGAATGATCTTGAGGCATTTCAATGTTAGAAGCAACACATGCTTCTGGGTGTGTGAAGGGTGGTGGCGAGCCATGAGGCGAAGTGGCTCTTATATCTTCATTGCCTCTCTGTCGGGAGAGAGGCGATGGATGGTGAGGTTCCTCGACTGCATCATCTCCAGAGGCTCGAAGAGTGGCCTCTGGATGGCTAGTTGGGATAGGGATTGGATTGGGTCGTCCTTGTTCAATACCCCTTTGGCCTTGATCGCAAGGGGTAGTGGTTGTGATTACCCTTTGGGAAGAGGGATTGGAATTGTATGTGAAGGGTTGGGGGATGCACGAGGAGTGTCATCATCATCATCATCTTCATCATCCGATGAAGACGACTCCTGTGCTCCCTTGTTAGTGTCAGGGGATGGCTCTAATTGCTCTGGGGTAGCTGCCCTCGGTTCATGGGACAGTAAAGAGCGTTCATACTTATGCCTTATCTCAGACGTCTCTAGAATGACGCTGAGCATGGCTCGTGAAACTGTTCTCTCCGTGGTGTAGCCTTCCTTGGAGATCGTTGGTCGATGGCCATTCATCAGGAACTGTGGAGTGTACGGTTCATCGGCCGGTAGATCGTGTCTCCTCATCGCGTCCCTTATGAAGAGTGCGAGGAATCGAGGGAAGAGAACAGAAGTCAAGGGCTTTCCCACGGCCTTGAGTTTACATTTCTTGACTACCGCTGCGTGGAGTTCATTGTAGATTAGGAAAGCATAGTCTAGCAGTAGGTTGAAGAAGAGGCCATACATTATCGTCATGTGTTGATGTTGCCCTAATCCCTCGACCCTAGTTTGCAGGTGAGAGCTCTGTTCAATATGGAAAAGAACATATTCCACATTGGGGGCAAGAACTGCCTCTTGAAGTCGGAGGCGTTGCGTACGTCACGATTGTAACCTAGCATTTTGATGAAGCGGAGGATGTCGGAACTTGTGGCTGGCTCAGCGTATTGGTCAATGCCGAGTTCTTGGCGAGTGGGAATGCAAAGGACTTTAGAGACCTTTGCTCAGGAGATCTTGACCGAGCAAACCATGTCATTTGGGGCATCAATGTCTGTGTGTCCACAATCAATCAATCTTCATATAAACTTCAATATCCATGGCAGATCTGATAATTCTTTTAAGAACATCATAAAGATGGAGAGAAAGAAAGTCAATGCTCAATATATTGGTCAAACTTCACAATACGTAAAATGAATCTTACAAATGAGCTCTTGCCAAAGATTACAAGAAACACTCTATTTATAGGGTCAAACTATAGACAAAAGTCAAAGTCAAACATTTCTAAGAAAAGTCAAACACGATGACTTTTACACAATTATAGACAATTTTATCTTTCAAGACGAATACAAGTATACACTGATTTTCAGTCCTAACAATGTCCCCCATGATGCCACGGTTCTCGGGGTAGAATTCACAAGTTTGCCAATATTGTTGGACGTACTTGAGAGGTACGCCATTGTCGGTTAAGGTCAAGGTGGATTGGAGGATGCAGTTTTGAAAGAATTCAATTATAATTGCAAACTTGTCTTCAAACAAGTTGGTTCGAAGGTCTATAGCGTGATTGTTTGGCTTGATTGGGAGGTACACCAGTGCACGGCTGTCTGTGCCGGTTGATTGCACCTGGCTGTCGTTGTTGTTCGATTCGTGAGAGCCGGAAGAAGCCATTGCTATTGAAGTTGTAGGTTTTGCTTTTTTGTAAGTCGTCTTAAGTGTTTGCAGGTTTAGGAAGCGTAAAGAAGAAATGGTTGGGGAAGAAGGTTATTTATAGGTGGAGAATGGGAAACAATTTTGAAGAGATATTATATTAAAAAGGTTAATCATTATGGTGGGAGATTTTGGCAAAAAGGTGATTTGGTGGGGATCGTGTGCCGTCTTGACTGTACCATGCCATTAATATTGGAGGACACGTGTCAAGATGGAGGGAGGATGGGTAATGTGAAGGGGTTTATGGGGAACAGGCTATAGAAATGTCAGGTGTGTGTAAGATGAAGTTTGGATTATTTGGAATAATTAAATAACTATTCCAAATAATATCTCTTGAATATCAATCCAAAAAAAATTATATTTAAAAATTCCATATAATTGTAAGGGAAATACTAATTACGAAGTTTTGATCTTCTAAAAACCCATGTTGTATAGTTTTTACTCACAAAAGCTGCAATTTTGTATAATCTTTAAAAAGTTTTCAATTAAGATGGGTTTTTGGATTAAAATGATTTTGTCATGGAACCAGAGGCGCTCTGGTTGGTCATGACTCTTTGGATGGGGAACCAGAGGTCTCTGGTTGAGAGTGATGAACAAGTTCATCGATGGAATGTTGGGTTGTATGAGAAATGAGCCTTGGATAGACAAACCAGAGGCTCTGATTAAGCATGGACAACCCAGTATGTAGGACCAGAGGGGATCTGGTTGAATACATATGATTTATTCATCATTTATATAGCATTTTTGGTGTGCAGAGGCTCTAGATAGTAGAACCAGAGGCTCTGGGATGAAAAATACATATTATTGCAATGAAACTTCTTTATGATGAAATAAAAACTCCCCCTCAAATGATGCACGTGGATGAGATTTGAGATTGAAACTCCCCCTAGAAACAATAAGGAGATTGATTTTGATGCCCAGAGGCTCTGGTCTATACAACCAGAGGCTCTGGTTGTGAATAATGATGAAAATTTATATGAAATGTGGCTAAGTATGTGAATGGATATGAAAATGAATGGGTCTTTGAGACCAGAGGGCTCTGGTTCCAAAGACAACAAATCCAGAGGCTCTGGTTGCGAAGGTGATCCAAAGAAATATGAAATTTTGGTTAAGTGCATGTAAGTATATGTGAAATAGATGGGCCTTTGAGACCAGAGGGCTCTGGTTCCAAAGACTTTGAATCCAGAGGCTCTAGTCTTTAGAACCAGAGGCTCTGGTTGAGAAAAGAGTACATAGTGAAAAAGTTCACAAAGTATTTGGCTTTGGACCAGAGGTATCTGGTTCCAAAGGGTGATGGAATATGACTTGGTTGCATGCAAGAATGACTAAGGAAGTCCAAATTTGAGACCAAAGAGGCTCTGGTCTCAAAGAATTGTCATCCAGAGGCTCTGGTCTATACAACTAGAGGCTCTGGTTTGGAAGGGTATGAAAAACTTTTGGCCAAAATTTAAGCAAGTGTTTCTAAAAGGCCAGAGGCTCTGGTCTATACAACCAGAGGCTCTGGTTTGGAGTACTTGGTGTTTATGGCCATAATTATTTTTATCACTTATAGGCATAACCATGAGATATTGAGGATCTCTGCTTTCAAACTAATGATTGCCTCTAAGTGGTGAGATTCAGCATACCCATCTTGCTGACTAGGAATAAAAATATTTTCTCATCTAGAGCTTTTGTGAAAATGTCAGCAAGTTGAATCTCAGTGGGAACAAAGTACATCTCTATATTACCTTTTTCAACATTGTCTTTCAGAAAGTGGTACCTTACATCGATGTGCTTGGTCTTGGAATGCTGCACAAGATTTGCAGAGATGGCTATTGCACTATTGGAGTCACAGAGGATTGGTTTGAAAGCCATAGTTCTTAAGCTGAGTCTTCGTCTAGAGAACCTGTGAACAACAACTAGCAGCAGCAACATATTTTGCTTCTGCTGTAGAGGTTGAAACACAATTCTATTTTCTAGATGTCCAACTTACCAGCTTGTCCCCCAAGAGTTGACAGCTTGCAGATGTACTCTTTCTATCAAGCTTGCAACCTGCATGATCTACATCTGTATAGGCTATTAGATCAAAGCCAGAGTTCTTAGGATACCAGAGACCTAATGAAGGAGTTCCCTTAAGGTATCTAAAGATCCTCTTGACTGTAGAGAGATGAGATTCTTTAGGATTGGATTGATACCTAGCACAAAGACATGTAGCAAACATAATATCTGGTCTACTAGCAGTCAAATACTGAAGTGATCCAATCATGGCTCTGTAGATTGTTACATCCACAGATTTGCCTGATGGATCAACAAATAACTTAGCTCCGGTAGCCATAGGTGTTCTCATCGATGATGAATTTGAGAGAGAGTATTTCATCCGAAGGTCAGTCACATACTTGGACGGATTGATAAAGATCCCTTCTGAAGTTTGTTTTATTTGAAGGCCAAGGAAGAAACTGAGTTCTCCCATCATACTCATCTCAAATTTGCTTTTTATCAGCTCTAAGAATTTTTCGCAATGTGTCACATTTGTAGAACCAAATATGATGTCGTCCACATATATTTGTTCAAGTAGTATGTCACCTTTATGCTTCTTGAGAAAGACGGTTGTATCGATTGTATCTTTTTCGAATCCATTGTTGATGAGAAAGGTGGATAGAGTTTCATACCAGGCCCTGGGTGCTTACTTCAGCCCATAGTGGGCTTTGTCCAAAAAGTAGACATACTCTGGATGTTTTGGATCTTCAAACCCAGGGGGTTGCTGCACATATACTTCTTCTTGAAGTTTGCCATTTAGGAAGGAGACTTGACATCCATCTGATAGACCTTAAAGCCTTTGTGAGCTGCTAGGCTAAGAATATCCTGATGGCTTCAAGTCTTGCGACGAGAGCAAATGTTTCATCGTAGTCAATCCTTTCTTTCTGGCAGTAGCCCTTGGCAACAAGCCTGGCCTTGTTCCTTATGACTATGCCATCTTCGTCCTTCTTATTTCTGAAGACCCATTTGGTTCATATGGTCGTCTTCCTGTTAGGTAGAGGCATAAGGGACCATACCTTGTTTTTCTTAAACTAAAGCAGTTCTTCTTGCATCGCGTCTATCCAGTTTGGGTCTTGTAGGGCTTCAAAAATTTTCTTTGGTTCTATCATGCTAAGAAAGCTGGCGAAGATGCATTCATTGGCTGTTGCTGATCTCGTCTTGACACCAAAAGTTGGATCACCAATGATTTGGTGATGTGGGTGGTCTTTTGTCCACTTGGTGCTTGATTGGGGTTCTGGAGCAACAGGATGCAGTTCTTCATCGACCGATGGAACTCCTTGCTCCCCCTCGAAGAGATCATCTTCAGAGTGAGACTCTGGTTCTTGTTCTTGATCTAAAGACACAGAAGAAGTAGAAGGTGAAGTAACATGAGTTTCAGTAAGAGTTGTACCTTTAGCATTGGAGACTTCATGTTCTTCAAAGGTTCTGGAAGTGGATTTTGCAGTAGGTGCATGTCCAGAGATTACTTCCTCTTCGAAGATGTCTTCAAATAATTGAGCTAACTTTGATTCATTGGGTTTGCCAAGTGATGAATCAGATGCTCTATGTTGAAGTCCGAGTCCTGAACTGTTGTGTCCATAAGTCATTGGAGTGGAGTCATCAAAGGACACATTGATGCTTTCTATAACAATCTCTGTCCTTTTGATGTAGACTCTGTAGGTCTTTGTGGTTTGAGAATATCCCAGAAAAATCCCTTCATTAGCTTTCTTGTCGAACTTGCCAAGATATTCCCTATCATTGAGTACAAAGCATTTGCACCCAAAGACATGGAAATACTTGACATTTGGTCTTCTCTGATTGATGAGCTCATAGTGTGTCTTCTGATGCATCTTGTTGATGATGGACCAATTCTGGGTGAAGCATTCAATAGAAATAGCTTCAGCCTAGAAGGTGATGGGTAACTCCGATGAAGCAAGCATGGTACTTGCTGCATCCACAAGGGTTCTGTTCCTTCGCTCCACCACTCCATTCTGTTGTGGAGTTCTGGCTGCTGAAAAGTTTTGTGAGATGCCTTCATTGATGAGGTATTCATCGATTCTGGCATTTTTGAATTCAGTTCCATTATCGCTTCTGACTTTAATGAGTTTTCGTTGGAGAAGGACTTGGAGTCTTTTCATCACCCCAATGAGTTGGTCAGGAACATCTGATTTTTTCTTCACAAACTCAACCCAAGTGTATCTCGATTATTCATCAACTAGTACCAATACTACATTCACCAATTAACAGATCATTGAACAAACCAAAATCCAATCACCAAAACAATACCAAATCGAGAGACAATGTAGTTGTACACCCGAACCACGAATATTACTTCTGAAGTGGAGGGATTTTTAATGTTTTTGTAGCCGATCCTTTTTCTTAAATTACGAAAAAGGAAGAAAAACATAAGAAGTTCTTGATACTCCAACAGAAGTTAAAAGGAAAGCAGGTTCTTACTTGAATTAAAAACAAAGTCTAATTGAAGGCAGAGGTTAAAAAGAACCTTTGTTTTACATTAACTATTCAGAAAGTACAATACGATTGAAACGAAAGTACAATGCTTGAAAGCTGAAAAAAATGCTAAGACAAGAAGGTTTAGATGTTTTCAAGCCTGAAGAACCTCCTAACAAGTTCTCGAAACTCCAACAGATTACGGATTGACCTTAGAATAATTCTGGTTCCTTCTCTTGCTCCAAGGGTGGTATCTATGCTTCATGTAAGATGACGTCTATGATAATTGACATAGAAGACGACCTTTATACATAATAGACTTACCTCTTAAGTAAGAGCCCTGTCTCTCCTCGTGCTACGCAGATTATCTGCATGTACCACGCAGCACACCTGAAGTTGCTTCCAGACTCAATGTAGACCTGTATAGAGCCTCTACATATGTAAGTTTCCTACAGATTTGCGACACTGCATACAAGGCTTCTAATATTCAAAGGAGGCTGAAGAACAACCCTGCATACTTCAGAGCTCTGTATAGCGAGTCTGAGTATCTGGATGTACTGTACAGAGGCCGTGTAATAAATCAACGAAGGCCTACAAGGATTCAGAGTAAAGCCCATCTGATCATGTACATCCTGTTACTTATCTGCCCAGAACCTCTTCATCCAAAAATAGTTAAATACTTACAAGCAGATATAATTTTCATGAACATGAAAATCAAAGATTACAAAATTCTGTAATGCAAATGAGTTTAATATCAAATCCAACACAAATAATAACGAAAACATGTATCATAACATAAACACCAATGCAAAAATCATTGTCCAAACTAAAATTCAACCACCAACACAATACCAAATACGAGTTTCAATGTAATTGTTCATCAAAAGCAAGAATATTACTTTTCAACTTTAGGGATCTTTAATGTTTTTATAGCCAATCCTTTTCCTTCCTGATCGGCATCAGACCAACTTTCAAAAAGCCGCTTCCTATCAACTCCTTTCATAAGCCTTCTGTCACACAACTTCTCTTCTGATTCTGGATTGTTTGTAGTGCTTTTATCAACATTGGATGGTGTTGCATTCTCACCAGTAAATGAAACAACATCTTTCAAATAAAACAATAATTAGTTATGGCATTTGAAGAATTAGTTGCTTGTAGTTCACTTTACAAATGACATTGAAGATGTCATTTATAGTACCTTTAACTTATCTTGAGAACTAAAATCTGTTGAATGCAGATTTACTGATTCTGATTCACCAGGCTGCAGAGTAAATTTTAAAATAATGTTAGAGTAACAAAGATTTTAGATTAAATTGGATCATATTTTCTGCAAATGATAATCAGCACCTGTTGAGAAGCGCATCTCATCTCCAATTCGTTCAAAATGACATCATCATCTGTTAGCTTTGAAATGCCATAAATGAAACAACTATTTTTAATATTGTAATCAGTTATGTCAATCTTTATTGCAAACCTCCAATCAAGCAAAACATCCAAGTCATCCGGAAACATATCTAAATCACCACTCTAACAAAAAAAATAAACAACTTTTACATTAACAGGTATTTGGAGTCCAAAAAAATAACTTATGAAAAAAGATAAGATCTCTAACCTTACCTCTTTAACTTTTTCATACAACTCTACTGCCTATATGTCAATGATACAATTCCAGTATCATCTTGAACTCTCAAAGAAATTCTGAACCTATATGATTATTAAGCGAGCATTAATGTGAGTGTTCAAAAGTTAGTGAACAACACTATTATGTAATTGCTACTTACTTTGGCAACACCTCTGTATTTTTACTTCTGCATCTGTCAGTCGTACAATCAAAACTTTCACTCACTTCTTTCATACAAGATCCATCATCTTTGTCAGTTATAGTGTACATGGGTCGAACCTTGCGGTTACACCTCGTGCAACCCATGTAAAACCAAGGGACATCCTTCCTAAATGCTTTCACCGTTCCTAATAAAATTAGTGATTTCGCCTATATAAAGTACTCTATGTTACACTAAAATGCAATTATTAAATGTAAAGACACAATTTAAAAAAATCAGTACCTCAACAGTCTCACTGATTTAAACAATGCTTGCTCTACTGGTTCAGTCTAAAAAATCTTCATGACATGAATAAGACAATCCAGAGAGCATTGAAATCTGTTGTGACGATTTAGATTCGCCACTTTCCCGAATCAAACTATTGAATAGGAGTATTAGTACACAACAATGTATATTAGGGAAATATAAGATATATAACAAAAATAAATAATAAATAAAAATTGCTGACCTTTTATTAAAATCCTTTATTTCATCAATGTCCGAGTTGATGAACAACCTCGTACCATTGAATGAGTTAGAAAGAAATGGTCTTTCTAAAACAATCAAATGAAGCAAGTTAACACAACATTGCTTGAAAGAACTATATATGTTATGAATCAGACAAACCTCTGTAAATTTTGGCCATTGCAAACTGAATAACAAGAATAACAATCCCCTTATCCTTGTTAGTAGAAACATAATCATTCAATTCCTGAGCGAACGCATCCCACAATGTCACTTGCATTTTAATCCCCCTAAATAAATTGTATGAAAAAGAATTATATAGTTTCTGAAGATCACTACTAGTGAATAAAGTAAAACACTTACTCCAAATCGTGCATCTCAACCTGCATCCGTGTTTTGGCTTTTCCATTATTTTCTGGAAGAGTCACCATTGTCTCACAAGCAATAACTTCACCAATTACATCTATGTAATCATCGAAGAGTTAACATAACAACATCTAACTTCAATGACACTACAGTATTTAATTTATTTAAACAATACAATCAATGTAAAAGGATTTAATTCACTCACCAACTGCTGTATGTGTTGGGATACTTTTGGATATATGTTTTGCAAATTTCACAAATGAGAAACCAAAAATGGAACCCTTAAAATCCCGGCAATTCGACACAGAAGTCTTGTAATACAAACTTAACTTGTTTGTATTATCAATTAACTTGTACTTCGTTGCATGTCGAGCAATTGTAGGATTCTTAATGAAAATTGCAACTCCTTCCTGAAGTAAGTTCCTGAACTTAGGAACCCATTTTTGTAGGACATTAGCTTGTATTTTAGTGCCCTAATAATATAAATTTGAAAAATCAATGAGTAGTGATGATGTGAAGATCTTAGACAGTTTAGAAAATTATTCAATATCATGCTGACAATACTAAAGCTTGAAAAAGATATAAGAATTTACTTGTTCAACCATTAATATCATTTCAATTGAATATATTTCATCTGGGTTTTTAAACACTGGTTGCTTCCACAGTCTAACAATTCGGACCTTGACAGTGAAATCATCCTTCTGTATGTCAAGATCTTCAAGGAATGTAATATTGTTAGTAGCCATTAATCTGTAGAAGAAAAAACATGTATTAATTAATGAAAATTTTGAAGTAGTTTAATCAAAAGAAGTTATCATACCTCACAGAAGAAAAACAATTGGTTTTGATTGTTCTGGTTTGAAGTTGAGAAAAGTTGCCAATTTGAGTAGTGAGGAGTACGGAAATTGAATCACAATTTAAACCCACATCCCACGATTAAAAATCCCCGATTTTATGGAAATTATAACCGACAATAACTGAAATTTTAAGTTTATGAATTTATGAAAATTCTGAAGTTGTGTATTCTGTTTACGTCCAAGTATGAACGTGGTGTACCAGATTTACGGCTTCAGTTACAAATTCAAACGTGCCGAAGTAACTATGTACATTTCAGTCACGAACATTTTAATATGGACTTTAACAATTTTAGTGACTTTCTTAAGGACTAATTTTCAAATATTGACTTTCACATGATGAAGGGTAGTTTACAAGATTTATACAGATATTGGAGTCTGATCTGAAGAAAAAGTTTTCCCCCAACCCAGACTTTGTAATAAAGATTGAAAATATGGAACAATTATTTGAATGTCCAAATCTGTAGGTTGAGGAAGTCTTCCCACACCGTTTGTTGTGACTACAAATTTCTAAATTTGAGGTTGGTTCCAGATGTAAGATGGTGGTTATAAGTGCGGAAGCACAAAACTGACTCTGTACATTCCAGACTTGAACATTTTGATATGGAGTTTAACAACTTCATGGCTTTCCTAAGGGTTAATTACCAAATATTGATTGTCACATAACAAAAGATAGTGTATAAGGTCTATACAGATATGGAAGTATCGGTTGGGGGAAAATTTGTTATCCTACCGGGTCTTCGTAGATCAGATGTACTAAGTCTGAATATGCAAGGATCGGAGTTCCAGGTCTGGGCACATTCAGGCCTATTATTCTGAAATGAAATTTAGAGTTAGTCAGCAACTCTTGGCGTTCAAGACTTACAACACATTCCTCCTCTAAAATGCAGGTAAGACGGATGTCAACCACGTGTTCGTATATGATACGACCAACCATTAACTTACATCGTAATGGTAATTAAACATTTTTTAAAGTACGGCGGTTTAAAATTGTCATGCTTAATGAGTCCAAAAAGTACTCTACACTTCCACGTGTCACTGTATAAACAAACTTTCGAGTTCTTTATTCAAATTTAAAACCAAATATATACTCCTTATATGAAGAAGGGCAGCCTCAACGTAGCACATCAAAACACAGAGCTCTTTCTCAACACTTAAGTGAAGAGCCTCTGTGTTGCTCATGCAAATAAGTTTAATATTAAATCCAAAACAAATAATAATGAAAGCGTATAGCATACTACATTCACCAATTAACAGATCATTGTACAAACCAAAATCCAATCACAAAAAYAATACCAAATACGAGAGACAATGTAGTTGTACACCAGAACCACGAATATTACTTCTGAAGTCGAGGGATTTTTAACGTTTTTGTAGCCGATCCTTTTTCTTAAATTAGGAAAAAGGAAGAAAAACATAAGAAGTTCTCGATACTCCAACAGAAGTTAAAAAGAAGGCAGGTTCTTACGTGAATTAAAAACATAAGTCTAATTGAAGGCAGAGGTTAAAAATAACCTCTGTTTTACATTAACTTTTAAGAGAGTACAATACGAGTGAAACGAAAGTACAATGCTTGAAAATTAAAAAAATGCTAAGACAAGAAGGTCTAGGTGTTTTCAAGCCTGATGAACCTTCTAAGAAGTTCTCGAAACTCCAACAGATTACGGATTGATCTTAGAATATGTTGGGTTTGAGTTAGAGCGTTAAAGTTGTATTCAAGTTTCTCCTTAGTGTAGTTTTATATTGTAATAGTGTAGCCTTTACATTTCCTTGTATAAATAGTATTTTCCTTGTAATTGTCATTATGAAGTGATTAGCAAATTGTAATCAAGTTTTTCAGCTGTAATTCTCTCTCTCTCAATCTAATCATTCTTTGAAGATATTCTTTCTA
>NW_020204170.1:0-1151 GCF_001531365.2 Cynara cardunculus var. scolymus
CAACCTTTTCAAGAGAAAGAGATCCAGTTAAAGCAATGTGCTGGATAAAAGAAATTGAATCAGTATTTAACACTAGTAGGTGTTCTGAAGAAGATAAGGTTAGATTTGCAGTATCTATGCTCAAATCTAATGCCTTATATTGGTGGGATGTGGAATCCTCAGCACAACCGAATATACTGCAAACAAAATCTTGGGAAGAATTTGTGAGTAAATTTAAAACACAATTATGTCCTATGACAACAGTAAGACAAATGGAGGAAGATTTTCTTAAATTAGAGCAAGGGAGCAGATTTGTGCGGGAATATACTGAGAAATTTATTGAGTTTTCCCGATCTGCTGAACATTATGTATCTTCAGAATCCCGAAAAGTAGAAAGATATATTTGGGGTCTGAAACCTTATATCCGAGAGTTTGTGATTGCTATGAACCCTGAAACTTTCTCTTTAGCTGTTAATGCTGCCGAAGTTACTGAAAGAAATAAGAATCGGCAAGGTGAAGAGAAATTTGTTGAGAAAAGAGAGTGGGAAGGATCTCCAGTTAGTTTTCGAAGATCCAAATTCATTAAACCAAATAGTAGTGTTCCTCAGTTGACTTCTGTTAGAACCTGCCCGCAATGTCAACAGATACACCAGGGAAGTTGTCCCTCTGAACCCAAAAGATGTTATCATTATGGAGAGACAGGACATTTGTCAAGGGACTGCACTATACCCAAAAGATGTTTTCAGTGCAATTCACCTGACCACATTCGACCAAATTGTCCATAATTGAGAGCTCCTCGTCTGACAATGGGAGGAAATACTCCCAGTAACAGTGGAAGGCCTAGTGCACCAAGGGGAGGCTAGAGTGGAACCAGGGGTAGATCATTTCAAATGACAAAGAACGAGGCAGAAGCAACCCCAGATATAGTAACAGGTACATTCCTTCTGAATTCAAAACGTGCTAAGGTGTTATTTGACTCTGGTGCGAATTATTCATTTGTATCACCATTATTTGCTCAAATAGCATGTTTGAATTCTGTGTTACTTAATGACGAATTAGTAGTTGATACTGGTAATAGTCAAGAAACTGTTACTAGTGTGTTCAATAACTGCATTATTGTTATTGAGGGTTGTGAGTTTCCGATCCGGTTATTTCCCATGCCGATGAAGGAA
>NW_020204170.1:3286-10619 GCF_001531365.2 Cynara cardunculus var. scolymus
TTGATCGTTTATCTAAATCTGCACATTTTCTACCAATAAGAGAGAAATACTCTTTAGAAAAGTTAGCGCAGATTTACATCAAAGAAATTGTTACCAGACACGGTGTTCCATTGTTTATTATCTCTGATAGAGATAGTCGATTTACTTCCAAGTTCTGGGAAGGACTACAGAAAGCTTTGCGATCTGAAATTCAGTTAAGTACAACTTATCATCCGCAAACAGATGGGCAAAGTGAGGGAACTATCCAGACTCTCGAAGATATGTTAAGAAGCTGTATCATTGATTTCGGGGGATCATGGGATGATCATTTTCCATTGATAGAATTTGCATATAACAATAGTTACCATTCCAGCATCCAAGCGRCACCGTATGAAGTGTTGTATGGACGTCAATGCCGAACGCCATTGTGTTGGAATGAGGTGGGTGAAAAATAGCTGACGGGTCCTGAAATTGTCCAAGAAACTTCTGAAAAGATCGAACAGATCCGTGAGAGAATCAAAACTGCACAAGATCGCCAGAAAAGTTATGCAGATAATCGTCGAAAGCCGATTGAGTTTGATATAGGTGATTTTGTGATGTTAAAAGTTTTGCCATGGAAGGGTGTTGTCAGATTTGGAAAGAAAGGAAAGCTCAGTCCGAGGTATGTAGGGCCGTTTAGAATATGTAAATGAATTGGGCCAGTAGCATATCAATTAGAGCTACCAGAAGAGTTGAGTCTGATTCACAACACTTTTCATGTGTCGAATCTGCGGAAATGTTTGGCCGATCCGAGTTTAGCTATACCGATGCCAGAGATTGAATTGGACAGTAAACTGAATTTTGTGGAAACACCGGAAGCTGTAATTGATCAAAAGATTAAGGTGTTGAGAAACAAAAAAATCAGTCTGGTAAAGGTTCAGTGGAAGTTTCACAAGGGACCAGAAGCAACATGGGAATTGGAATCACAGATGAGATCAGAATACCCATGGCTCTTTGATTAAAGGAATTCCGGGACAGAATTCTTTTGAAGGGGTTGATAATGTGATAACCGGATCCTGGTTATTACCCAAGGTAATAAATATGTGATTATTTGATTAAATGATTACGTGATAGCATGATAAATTGATACATGCTGGTATGTGAATTTGTGCATTAATTGGATAAAGATATATATATATATATATATGCTTATTATGTGCATGGATGTATGTATGGGTGTGCATATGTGGAGTTGTGCATGTGCATGAGGTAGAAAAAGGGGGAAGGGTAGGCGGTTTAGCCGACCTTCCATATTTGGAAGGTATAAAAGGGGTTTAGTCTCTTCATTTGCTTCTTCCTGCTATTTTGAGAGAATTGAGAGAGAATTAAAGAGAGTGTTGTCCGGATTGCTAAAAGGGTGATTTCAAGTGTTTGGTGATTCAAGTTGATATTCAAGCGTTTTGTTTTCAAAAAATTATTAAGGTGAGTGGTTTCTAAACCTTTTTGCATAAAATTACTACTGGTTTTATTTGCATGTTTCATGTTATTATTCTTTAGAAAGAAACCTTGCATATTTTTGTTTAAGTGTTTATCCGGACAAAGAGTGACCGGATAAGTATTTAAACCGGACAAGCCTTGAGCGGCTTATTGTCCGGATTAGTTTAAACCGGACAAGCCTTGAGCGGCTTATTGTCCGGATTAGTTTAAACCGGACAAGCCTTGAGCGGCTTAGATTAGTTTAAACCGGACAAGCCTTGAGCGGCTTATTGTCCGGATTAGTTAAACTGGATAAGCCTCGAGCGGCTTATTGTCCGGATATTGATTAACCGGCCAAGGGTGGTGTAGGGAATTGTCCGGACTTGATATCCGGATAAAGATGATTTTGCTTCTAAGTGTTAAACCGACCAAAGCTTATGTGGTATGTTGTCCGGACTTGATATCCGGACATAGTTGATTTTAATCTTAAGTGTTTAAATCGGACGATGCTTGACCCGATTGTTGACCGGTTGGTGTTGAAAATATTTTGATAGAAATTATTATTTTATCATAAAATGAAGTTTTGATATAAAATGTCTGTTATTGGGGTTAATTGTGGATTGTAAAAATGGGTATTTTTATATGTTTTTAAAATAAAAAGATATGTTCCTACCAAGCGTGGTGACGTAAGTCTATTTTGGTATTGGAACGAGATTTTGGGAAATGTTTCTACCAAGCGTGGTGACGTAATTCTGTTTTGGTATGAAACATTGTTTTAAATAATAGTTCCCCCAGAAGTGGTGACTTTTGTCTGTTCTTGCTTGGAACTGGGAATGGGTACTTTCAGACGTGGTGACTTATGTTTGTTCTGATAAATAGCCCTGTTTTGATGGAGGAATAAGGGTGGCATATGAAGGAGAGGTGTACTTGGAATAAGGGTGGCATTGTCATATGTGGATATTATTATAACTCTTATTATTATTACTAAATTGGATTTAATAACTTTGAGTCATCATTTCTTTGTGACCTCATGAATTAAAGATATTACTCCAATTTAGAAGTAATAATTTAGATGTTATTGAGATGGGGAAAATGGTTTGTCATATCAGGCAAGTTTTGCCTTAAATCTTTCCTGTTAAAGGAATGGTCTTTTCATTCAAAAGTTTTGATATTGGGAATGTTGGATCTCTATTCAGAGATATTTTATTGAGTATTTTGCATAATATTGTGAGCTGCATCAATTGTTATATTGCAGTATATTTTTAAGCAAAAATCACATTATCATATTTTGGTGTTCATCACCCTGCATTTGCAAAGAAGGGATTTACTCACTAGACCCGTATGGTCTAACCCTCATTTTCTGTTTTAAATTATGCAATGCRGGAATAGCTGGGTCCGGGGATATAAAAGGGAAMGRGAAAATGTGATTATTTTCCTAACMTGTTGTCTACTTTTGAAGATACATGTTATAWTACATGTAATAGTACARGATTTATTTTGGAAATTTTATATGTAGATTTTGTACATATAGCAATCCTTGTACTAGTGGGACCTTTTGATGTAATTCATGTTTCTATGTAATGAAATATGTGTTCTATGCAAATGTGGTGTTTGGGTGTGTTACACTTTTGTAAACTTTTGATGACTAATGTAGACATACTGGTATTTTGGGACCGTATTTTGAGACACGTTATCTCCGTCTGTGGTTATGTAATTATCTTTTGGTAAATTTTAGTAGCTGCTCTGTTTTATATAACACGTTGTTTGTTTTATTCCAATTGTGGCATCTCCCGTCTTTGACCACGCAGGACGGGGGTGTTACAATTACAAAACGAGGGTTAGACCGAAGGGTCTAGTGAGTTACCCTATTAAAGTCATTGCAGGGTGAAAATCACCAAAACTTTTACAGAAAACAACTTTTCATATATATAACAAATATATGAACAAGTAAGAACACAATATTAATCCCTTTCACCTTCCAAGCTAATAATTTCTGCTTGTAAATAATATATCAATTCTAAACAGGTTTATAATAACCAAATTAACATAGTGCCACTTTTAAACCTTTTTCTAATCAAACAAGGTTTATACAAAGTTTCAGGCCAAACCTGTTATCCCTTCTTTATAACATTCAGACTATGATTTCCAATAAGAAGCCTGATCCTAAATCTTTAAATCACAAAGAAATAGAGATTCCAGACCACAGTAATCTTAAGGGATATAATAGTAAGAGTTATATTATATAACACACACATACAATTGCCACCCTTATATCCAAATGTACACCTCTCTTTGATATTCCACCCTTATCCCATGGTACACCTCTCCTTGATATGCCACCCTTATTTCCTCATCAAAACAATTCCATTTAGACCGCAGTCAATGGAATTACCAGTTCAAAATCATCTTTATCAAAATTCCCATTTATATAGAAAAACAAGTCAAAATGCATATCCGGTCAAAATAGACTTGGCCGGACTTCATCTCCGGTCAAGTCTTGGCCGATTTACCAAATCCGGACAACAAATCGCCAAGGCTTGTCCGATTTAACACTTAATAGAGAATTTCAATACTTTTGTCTGGATAACAAATCCAATCAACACATGGTTGTATACATACTTCTCCATTCAAAATATTTAATATAAACTCAATGTTTATAAATCGCTCAACTCTTGTTCGGTTTAGGACTAAATCGCTCGACTCTTAACCGGTTTAAGTCTAATCCGGACAATACTCACCAAGCGGTTTATTTATAAATGGCTCAAGCCTTATCCGGTTTAGGGCTTAAATCGCCCAACCCTTGCCCGGTTTATGACTAAACCGCCTGACTCTTGCCCGATTTAAACTCTAAATCGTCCAACTCTTATCCGATATAAAGATAACCCGTATAATATTCCAATGGTTAAAACTTCCAATTAGATAAGAAATGATATAACAGTTCATGCATTTTAAAGAACATGAAACATTTAGAAATTACTCGCCTTTTTGAAACCAATCTTCTTGTAATTCAAAATAAGAAAATCCGGTCAATCTCTCTCTTTAAATCGCTCAAACTTATTTCAAAGATGGCAAGATATGTAATGGAGGTCAAACCCTCCTTTTATACCTTTCTAAAATTAGAAAGGTCGGCCAACACAGCCTCCTCCCCACATGCATGCACTCACCTCACATAACCATGCAAAGTTCTCTCATTGTTTTTTGTAGATCCATATGCCTCCAAAAAGAACACAAGCGTTTAATTTAGCAAAGGTGTCGGTCTTGGGGCGGACTATGGCACGCCTAGAGGGTGGTTTGGTAGAAATCTCGTCAGAGGCGACACCTTCCGTCCAACGCCAATTGTACCTTCCGTCTTTGGACTCACCAACTATACCGTCGTCATCAGAGACGAATACACCTACTAATGGGCCACTTGCTCTAGATATACGTATCAATTGTCGCCGCATCCAAGTGGAACCGACGGAAGAACCGGTTACAAAGAAGGCAAGACGAGGAATTATCACCGGAAAGGCGATTAAGAGAGATATAAATAATTCTATGTTGCCTGCATGTATCCAAGGCAACATATTAGCCTACGTTGCCTTAGTTCAATGTTGGACACTGATATTTTTTTTTGAAATCCGTCAAAATTTACTTAGTCAACATAAATTCTTATCCCATGTTGCCTAAAGTAAGAAACATAAATCCAACAAAGTTTACTTATGCAACATATATTCCTATTTATATGTTGCCTAAGGTAAAAATTATAAATTCAACCCAATTTACTTAAGCAACATAAATTCTTGTTTCTATGTTGCCTAAGGTAAACAAATTGATGCTTCCAAGGTGACAACTGACATTATACGACAGATTTATCATAATTTACTAAGGCAACATATACCATTGTTTCTATGTTGCCTAAGGCAAAAAACATGAATCCAACAAAGTTTACTTATGCAACATATATTCCTATTTATATGTTGCCTAAGGTAAAAATTATAAATTCAACCCAATTTAGTTAGGCAACATATATTCTTGTTTCTATGTTGCCTAAGGTAAACAAATTGATCCTTCCAAGGTGACAACTGGCATTGTACAAAAGATTTATCATAATTTACTTAGGCAACATATACTATTGTTTCTATGTTGCCTCAGGTAAAAAACATAAATCTAACAAAGTTTACTTATGCAACATATATTCCTATTTCTATGTTGTCTAAGGTAAAAATTATAAATTCAGCCCAATTTACTTAGGCAACATATATTCTTGTTCCTATGTTGCCTAAGGTAAACAAATTGATGCTTCCAATGTGACAACTGGCATTTTATAAAAGATTTATCATAATTTACTTAGGCAACATATACTATTGTTTCTATGTTGTCTAAGCTTAAAAACATAATAACTCCAGGTAGTTGAAGGTTTTAAGATTGGCATAAGTTTTAAGGTTGACAACTGGCATTGTACGATAAATCCATCATATTTACTTAGGCAACATATAATCTATTATGTTTGTTGCTTTAGATCTGTCTTAGGCAACATATATTCTTGTTTCTATGTCGCCTAAGATGAAAATCAACTATAAAAACATAAATCCAACAAAGTTTACTTGTGCAACATATATTCCTACTTATATGTTGCCTAAGGTAAAAATTATAAATTCAGCCCAATTTACTTAGAGATGGCATTGTCAAAGGGAAATGTCCCCGTATGATGATGTATTGAGACACGCAGCTGATGGTGAAGCATAGAAAGATTTTGATAGGTAAATGTTTTTAATATACTTCTTTGACACGCAATTTCTTTTAATATGGTTATATTTTTTGACAAGTAAATGTTTTAAATAGATTTGTACTCCTTGACACATAATAGGTCATATCCTCAATTTGCGAGTGACCTCAGAAACGCTCGTCTCGCTTTGTCGACTGATGGGTTTAGTCCTTTCGGGGCTTCTACTACTCCATATAGCGTTTGGCCAATTGTTGTGATTCCATACAACTTACCTCCTTCAATGTGCATGCAAAAGGAATTTAATATACTAACGATTTTGATATCCGGACCAAAATCCCCAAGGAAATGTCTCAATTTGTTTATGAGACCACTGATTGATGAGCTCAAAATTCTTTGGGAGACTGGCTTTAGGACATGGGATCGATATGGGGAAGAGTACTTTATGATGAAAGCTGCAGTGATGTGGACTATTAATGATTTTCCAAGGTTGGGAATGTTAGGTGGTATTTAGACGAAAGGGTACAAGGCATGTCCCATATGTTTGGATGACACTGATGCTAAGTTCTCTCATTGTTTTTTTCTAGATCCATATGCCTCCAAAAAGAACTCAAGCGTTTAACTTAGCAAAGGTGTCGGTCTTGGGGCGGACTATGGCACGCCTAGAGGGTGGTTCGGTAGAAATCTCGTCAGAGGCGACACCTTCCGTCCAACGCTAATTGTACCTTCCGTCTTTGGACTCACCAACTACACCGTCGTCATCAGAGACGAGTACACCTACTAATGGGCCACTTGCTCTAGATATACGTATCAATTGTCACCGCATCCAAGTGGAACCGACGGAAGAACCGGTTACAAAGAAGGCAAGATGAGGAATTATTACTAGAAAGGTGATTAAGAGAAATATAAATAATTCTATGTTGCCTGCATGTATCCAAGGCAACATATTAACCTACGTTGCCTTAGTTCAATATTGGACACTGATATTTTTTTTGAAATCCGTCAAAATTTACTTAGTCAACATATATTCTTACACTATGTTGCCTAAAGTAAAAAACATAAATCCAACAAAGTTTACTTATGCAACATATATTCCTATTTATATGTTGCCTAAGGTAAAAATTATAAATTCAACCCAATTTACTTAGGCAACATATATTCTTGTTTCTATGTTGCCTAAGGTAAACAAATTGATGC
>NW_020204170.1:11954-13790 GCF_001531365.2 Cynara cardunculus var. scolymus
AAAATGAGGCAGATATAATTTTCCATTTGAAAGATGTTAGTATAATGAAAAATTATACTGTGTGGGATCAACACGGTGAAGTTACAAATATACCTACTGCATCACAACGAAGGTTGAATATAATACGCGATCGAGCGTCTTCAAGTCACAATGTCAATCCTATTATAAATTTTGTAGAAGATGCTTTTCCGTTTCGTGAGCGGTACAATGATGGCACATCAATCACCCATTAGAGTACTCCAGTTTGTGATGTGGACATTATTGCTTCCAAAGTCATTGAAGCCTATTCGCGACTGCTAGCAGAAACGAATACTCCATTGTACGATGGTTGTAAAGAAACTTCCTTGGGTGCCCTTATAAGAGCATTTTCTCTGAAAGAAGAAACTGGAATTTCTATCAAGGCATTTGATAAGCATTTGGGGTTTCAGAAATCTTCATTGCCCACTTCAAACAAGCTTCCTAAATCATATGTAGTGGCGAAAAAGATCCTTAAAGGCGTAGGGATGGGGTATGAGCTTATCCACGCATGTATAAATGGTAGTTTCTTATACTATAAAGAGGGTGACTGTTATAACTGGGTTTTCTGCAAACCTGGGTTGAGGTAATTTYATKTGTTTACTATRTGACTTATGTGATAATATGCATAATTTTGTTAATACTTGCATGGATAATGTGCAAATAAGTGGAATCTGATGTTATGCATACATGTGGTGAGAAATATTATTTTCTTTAAACCCAAAAACTTCATGGTTAAGAAAGAATGATTTTAGATCATTATCCTCCACCGTTTAAGGTAAACAAATTGATGCTTCCAAGGTGACAACTGGCATTGTACAAAAGATTTATCATAATTTACATAGGCAACATATACTATTGTTTCCATGTTGCCTCAGGTGAAAAACATAAGTCTAACAAAGTTTACTTATGCAACATATATTCCTATTTATTAGTTGCCTAAGGTAAAAATTATAAATTCAACCCAATTTACTTAGGCAACATATATTCTTGTTCCTATGTTGCCTAAGGTAAAAAAAATTGATGCTTCCAATGTGACAACTGGCGTTTCACAAAAGATTTATCATAATTTACTTAGGCAACATATACTATTGTTTCTATGTTGCCTAAGCTTAAGAATATAATAACTCCAGGTAGTTGAAGGTTTTAAGATTGGCTTAAGTTTTAAGGTTGACAACTGGCATTATACGATAAATCCATCACATTTACTTAGGCAATATATAATCTATTGTGTTTGTTGCTTTAGATCCGTCTTATGCAACATATAGTTTTGTTTCTATGTTGCCTAAGATGAAATCAGCTATAAAAACATAAATCCAACAAAGTTTACTTATGCAACATATATTCCTATTTATATGTTGCCTAAGGTAAAAATTATAAATTCAGCCTAATTTACTTAGAGATGGCATTGTCAAAGGGAAACGTCCCCGTATGATGATGTATTGAGACACGCAGCTGATGGTGAAGCATGGAAAGATTTTGATAGGTAAATGTTTTTAATAAACTTCTTTGACACGCAATTTCTTTTAATATGGTTATATTTTTTGAGAAGTAAATGTTTTAAATAGATTTATACTCCTTGACACACAATAGGTCATATCCTCAATTTGCGAGTGACCTCAGAAACGTTCGTCTCGCTTTATCGACTGATGGGTTTAGTCCTTTCGGGGGTTCTGCTACTCCATATAGCCTTTGGCCAATTGTTGTGATTCCATACAACTTACCTCCTTCAATGTGCATGCAAAAGGAATTTAATATACTAACGATGTTGATATCCGGACCAAAATCCCCAGGGAAATGTCTCAATTTTTTTATGAGACC
>NW_020204171.1:0-1380 GCF_001531365.2 Cynara cardunculus var. scolymus
CGGGCAACACATGGACATAAACCGCACAAGGATAAATCGCACAAAGACTAAGATTTAAACCTTTCAAAAGTCAAACTCTTAATAATCCAATCAAAAAGTCAAACTCCGTTCAAAGAATCAAACACACTTAAACCGATCAAAGTCAAACTTATTAAACCGATCAAAAGAATTCAAACATAAACCGATCAAAGTCAAACAATTAAATCGATCAAAGTCAAACAATTAAATCGATCAAGGTCAAACACTGTTCAAATGTATACCGTCCAAGATATATACAATTGTAGAAATAAACCGCTCAAAAGTCCAAGACTTACCAGGCGGATTCTAAACCGCACAAACTTACCACACGGATTGGTTAAACCGGTCAATATCCGAACAAGTTACAATTTTCTTACCAGCCGGATACTTTTAAACTGCTCACTAAACCTTTCAAGTGTTACACGGTTTATCAACCGGATTCCTTAAATCGCATAATGCATCAACTAATCTGCACAAAGCATCAACGGTTTGCCAGCCGGATTAGCTAAACCGGTAAATGTATCCACCCAAGTGATGTCTGGTATATCCTATAACAAAAAAAAACTCAAAGCACACGGAAGTTAAACCGCACATGCTTTAAACGGATAAAGATTCAAGCAAAAACATAAAATTTCACACTTTTTACCAAAATTGTGGATCAAAATATGAAAAAATATGAGTTTTTAAGAACTTTTTCCAGAAAGCTCAAAATCGAATTTCGACTATTTCAGCCTTAAAACTTGTTTAAAATACAAAATAGTGTGAATCAAGATTGTTTGAAATACAAAATCGAATTTAACAATACAAATCTTTACCAATAACACCCAAAAATTGAATGATTTTGACACAAAAAACCAATCCGGACGAAAAAAGATATCAAGAATAGTGAAGAACAGATCGATAATCTTCAACAAATTCGTGCAAAAAGTGTGTAAAATGGATATATCTTCAAATCCAAAGTGCTGCAGCTTGCTCTGATACCAATTGACAATTACAATTACAATTACAAGGAAATCACTATTTATACTAGGAAATTGTAAAGGCTAAACTATTACAAAACAACTATACTAAGGAGAAACTTGAATACAACATTAAAGCACTAACTTGAACCCAACATGTTTTTTATAAAATAAAGCCGATATTTAATTATTTATTAAAAATGAACCTTCCAAAATCACATTAATGACATCATTTTAAGTCATCCCAAAACAATGATGACAGCCGCCAATTACCAAAATCAAGAGATTTTGAGTGGGTTTAACACTCTTTTCAAGAATAATCTACAACCTTGAGCCTCACGCCTCCCTAAAACCGGTTGCATACACCAAGAATGGTAGCAATTATGGGGAGGGGTTTCACGCT
>NW_020204171.1:2565-10490 GCF_001531365.2 Cynara cardunculus var. scolymus
TTTGGCACAAAGGATTTAATTATAAAATATACATTTTTGGGCTATTTTTAGAGCAATTAACAAAAATATCAATTTTAAATCATAAAACCCATTGGCATTACATAAGATATAACTTGACTTTATCTCTGTCGAGAACCCATAGGTAATCTAMTTTCTGGTCATTGGACTRTTTAGGAAGGTTGGGGCAGGACGYTCARCGCTTGAGACGTCATCAAATCCTTGGATATTCATCGGCTAACTAGTGAGYTTTCACGGCCCCACTTTTAATKTTTTTTGYTTATTTAAACTGGGGRAAAAGCATGAAGTTATGCAAACTRTACTGTTAAATTATAAAATCATGGGASTAAAGAACTGTTTAGTCGATGCTTTGTTTAAAACCTYTGGACTAAAKAACTGTTTAGTCAAAATCRTTGGACTAAAGAACTGTTTAGTCAAGTTTTGTTTACTGTTTTGCACTATGATATAAATGCTAAATTGATGTGCTTGGGAGTATGTTTCCAAATAAAGTCCCCGTCCGTAAATGCTACTTTTTAACTCGGGCATGTCCCCGGGCCGTGATAATTGTGGATAGCCGCTATTGTGTTGACAGACCCACCCAGAAAGGGGTGCACATTACCTATGTTTTATTGGTCTAATCATGTGGAATTTGGACCACCGCTGAATTAGCACTATTACGAACTGTGGGACCTAAGTGAGTGTACGGGCTACTTATGGTCGTTCGTAAATAATGGGGCACATTGGTCAGGAAAGGCTCAGTAGTGTCTCAAGTTTCTAAACATCGTATTAGATATACATTTATTATGTGCAAAAGTTGTGTATAGTTTTGCAAGAAATGATTTATGCATTGTAACGTTTTGTGCATGTGAAAACCCGTGAACTCACCAACTCTTTATAGTTGACTTGTTTTAAGTTTCATGCTTTTCAGGAAGTAAGTAAGAAATGAAGTTTTTGGAGCATGTTTGTGGCGATACCGATTATGTTCAGTGTTGAAGCACTTGTAAAGAAGTTTTCTATTCCATCCTGGTTATGGATATTAAAATTGGATTTTGTAAACACTTGAATGATGCTATTTATTATCTGTTGTTGTGACTCGCTTACCTGTTATACCTCGTGTTTCCGCTTTAGCGGGGTGTGACAGATTTGGTATCAGAGCTTCAGTTATAGAGAAAATCATTTTTTCTTTAAAAACCACAAACTATAACCAAGTATTTTCAAAATAGCTTTCAAGTAATTTAAAAATATGCTTTTAGTCAAAGCGGGTCGCATTATTATAAGTCGATTAAACAAAGCCTGATCACCTATGTTTAATTTACATATAATAGAAGAACTTAATCAGTTGTACTAAAAGTATGCTCCAGTTAAGAAAATGTGTGAAAAGCATGACTTTGTGTGTGTTGCATAATTTATGAATATCCAATGCCCTACACCAACCTGAAGCTCTAGTTAGAAGGACCAGAGGCGATGGATAGAAAATCCATGTAATTGTTAAGTGTCCATGTTGGACTAGAAGCTCTGGTTAGAAGGACCAAAGGCGATGGGATAGAAATTCCTTAAATTTGTTAAGTGTTTATGTTGCACCAGAAGCTCTGGTTAGAAGGAACAGAGGCGATGGGATAGAAATTCCATAAATTTGTTAAGTGTTTATGTTGCACCAGAAGCTCTGGTTAGAAGGACCAGAGGCGATGGGATAGAAATTCCTTGAAATTTGCTAAGTGTTCATGATTGTACCAGAAGCACTGGTTAGAAGGAACCAGAGGTCGATGAACCAGAGATCCATTGATCCGCGAGGTATGAGGAACCATAGGTCAATGGACAAGAGATCCATTGATCTGCGATGTAAGTTGAACTAGAGAACCGATGAGCTAGAACCCAAAAAATTTCTAAGTATGGTAAGCAACCAGAGGCTCTGTAATGCAACCAGAAGCTCTGGTACTGCAACCAGAGACTTGGGCTATCCCAAGGCCTTAGTTTGATTGCCATCCTTAGCCTTGCTTAGAAGCTTCTATTATGACACTAAGCATTTTTAGATGGTACATTTAATAACTAAGATTATTAATGTCGCAGATCACTATGGCATCACCTACTCCTAGTGAATACTCGGCCGACGAATCCGGTTACGTGGTTCATCGATCCAGAAGGAGCTCGTCTATCAATGAAGAAATGGACCCTTATGAGCATGAGGACACTGTGACTAGTGGGGCATCTGCTTCACCATCGGCATCTATATTACCCCCATCGGAGCCAGTACCCGATATCCCACCACAAACCTATCATGGTTCAAGGATTAGAGTTACGCCTAGGAAAAGTGTTCCACTGCCTTGACGGGTGACATTTGAGAACTCTGCTAGAGTTAGAGGAGAGTCTTCACAACCACAGCTAGGGAGCAGGATTTCTCAAGTGGTGACCGGAGTACCTGCATCCTGCACTCGGGGCATGAATTCGGCTGAGCGAGAATGGGTGCGGAGAATCGCATCAGATACTCAAGTTCACCAAACCCGGCTGCGATACCACCACCATATCTTGAACAACCTGTCTGATGTGATGGAAGTGCACCACCAGCGTATGATGAGAAACACGGATGCCGTCATTGCTGCAAGACGAGAGATTTGGAGATTGTACAGGTGGATGGTGGTGAGCATGATGATGTTGATATTAGGAATGTTGATTGGTTGGATGTTGTTTTAGAAAGGTTGACTAGCGATAGGATACCCACTCTTTGGCAAAGAAACTCAAGAACTTGTCTTGATAGGCTGTAATCAACCAATGAATTTGTGGTGTCTTTTGAAAAATGTTTGTCTACCTCGAATCGTGATTAAATATAAGGTTTTTCTATTTAGTTATATAAATGCCTGAATGTATCCATTCGATGAATGTTCTTTGCATCATTTAAATGACTGGAAGTTATTGTCCTTGTTGTTGCCATAATAATGATGAAATTCCCTCCTGACTTAGGCCCTAGAAAATGCCGCCAAGAAGAGAAAACCCTGAGATTGCACAACTCGTATTAGAACAACTATTGGTTGCACTCCCCAACATTGTCAGCCAGGTAGCGGCAGGATTGAACGCTAATCAGCCAACCAATTCTGAGCCTAGAACACCCAGAGAGTGCACTTATAAATCCTTTAGATCTTGTAACCCAAAGGATTCCATGGAACCGAGCGAGCCGTATGATTATTAACCTGGATTGAGAGTATGGAATTTGTCCTCCATATTAGTAAATGCTCTGAAACAAACAAAGTAGAATATGTTGCGTGTTTACTGCAAGGTCGAGCACTGACATGGTGGAACTCCCTAGTTCAGACTAGGGGTCGGGAATCTGCCAACCAACTCTCATGGGAAGAGTTCAAGAAATTACTTAAGAACGAATATTGTCCAAGAAGTAAACTCCAAAAGTTGGAAATGGAGTTCTGGAACCATGGGATGAAAGGGGAAAACATAGCTGCATACACTGCTCGATTCCATGAGTTAGCGAACTTAGTGCCACATCTGGTGACACCCGAGGAAGTTCGGATTGAGATATATATTTGGGGATTGTCTCTAGAGATTCGAGGAAACATCACCTCGGCAAACCCAAAGACCCTACAGGAGGCAATAAACATTGCCACCAAACTCACAAATAATGTTGTTTGATCTGGAGAATTCGCCAAAGGAAAGATAAAGATGGAGGAGCATGGGAATCGAAGATTTGGGGGAAGATTTGACAGAAACATGAAAGTAGCAGGGAATTTTGGGGTTCAGACCCAAGTGGTAAACCAAGGAAACAAGCCTAAGTGCAATAAATGCCAATATCCACACTGGGGAAATTGCATCATCTGTCAAAGATGCCACAGAGGTGGTCATGCCGTGAAGGATTGCAGGAAGCGATTGTGTTTTGATTGTGGGAGTCCAGACCATATAAGGAATGTTTGCCCAAAGAGAAAACAAGGAACAAATGCTAACCAAGCCCGAYCAGCCAATCAAGGAAACCTAGAAAGTCAAGCACGGGGCCGAGCATTTGAGATTGGAGCAAAGGAAGCTAGGTATGATCCCAATGTGGTTACAGGTACATTTCTCTTGAATAATGAATTTGCATCGGTATTATTTGATTCAGGGGCAGATAGAAGCTTTGTATCACTAGATTTTAAGCCGAAGATTAACTTAAAACCCCAAAGGTTGAAAGAAGCTTATATAATAGAATTTGCTAATGGTCAAGAAATCAAGGCTAGAGATAAAATCATGGGTTGCACCCTAAGTTTAGCCAATAAGGATTTTAGTATAAACTTTATTTCGATTGAGTTAGGAAGCTTTTTTATAGTCATAGGAATGGATTGGCTATCCAAAAATCGAGCTGAAATAGTCTGTTCGGAAAAGGTTATCTGAATTCCTCAAGAAGGAAGTGACTCAATTGTAATTCGAGGAGACGAGTAAGATCGAAAAATTAGGATAGTATCATGTATGAAGATGCGAAAGTACTTAAAGAAGAATTATGTCGCATTTTTGGCACATGTTATTGATAAGAAGGTCAAGGAGAAATGTATTGATGATTTCCCTGTAGTTCAGGAGTTCCCTGATGTATTTCTTGAGGATTTACCAGGACTACCCCCGTCGAGACAAGTCGAATTTGGTATCGACTTAATCCCTGGAGCTGCCCCAATGGCAAAAGAACCATATCGATTGGCTCCATCGGAAATGCAAGAATTGTCAGGTCAACTCCAAGAATTGTTGGATAGAGGATTCATAAGACCTAGTTTCTCACCATGGGGTGCACCGGTGCTATTCGTCAAAAAGAAAGATGGGTCAATGCGAATGTGCATTGATTATAGGGAACTTAATAAGTTGACCATCAAGAATAGATACCCCCTTCCCAGAATTGATGATTTATTCGATCAACTCCAAGGTGCTGTATACTTTTCAAAGATCGATCTACGATTTGGATATCATCAAGTGAAAATTCGAGAGGAGGACACCCTCAAAACATCATTTAGAACCCGATATGGTCATTATGAGTTTTTGGTTATGCCATTCGGGCTAACCAATGCACCGGCAGTCTTTATGAATCTGATGAGTAGGGTTTGCAGACCATACCTGGATATATTTGTAATCGTTTTCATAAACGACATACTGATTTACTCACGAAGTAAGGAGGACCATGAGCAACATCTGAGGATGATATTAGAGCAACTTCGAAACCAGAAATTGTACGCAAAATTCTCCAAATGCGAATTCTGGATTCGTGAAGTACAATTTCTTGGTCACGTGGTTAATGAAAAAGGGATTCAGGTAGATCCTGCCAAGATTGAAGCCATTAAGATATGGGAAGCCCCAAGAACCTCGACGGAAATTCGTCAATTCCTTGGCTTGGCAGGCTATTATCAGCGATTCATTGCGAATTTTTCAAAAATTGCGCAACCACTCACAGCCTTAACTCAGAAAGACAAGAAGTTTATTTGGGAAGAGAAACAGGAAGAAGCATTCGAGACCCTTAAGCAGACACTATGTAATGTACCAATTTTATCCTTACTAGAGGGTTCGGAAAACTTTGTGGTCTATTGTGACGCATCACATCAAGGCTTAGGATGCGTACTAATGCAAAAAGATAAGGTCATTGCATATGCCTCAAGGCAACTCAAAGTTCATGAAAGGAACTATACTATGCATGATCTAGAATTAGGAGCCGTAGTATTTGCACTTAAGATTTAGAGACACTACCTTTATGGTACCAAGTGCACTATGTTCACTGATCACAAAAGCCTTTAACACATTTTCAATCAGAAAATGTTAAATATGAGACAAAGAAGATGGGTTGAACTGTTTAGTGATTACGACTGTGAAATTAAGTATCATCCTTGCAAAGCAAAAGTGGTGGACGATGCTCTGAGTAGGAAGAAAAGAGTGAAACCAAAAAGGGCAAGAGTGTTGGGAACAATAGTAAGCACCAGTCTGAAGGAACAAATTCTCGAGGATCAAAAAGAGGCATTAAGGAAGGAGAATTTGAAGAATGAAACTCTACACCACATAGAGACTAAGTTTCAACTGAAATCAAATGGAGTTTATTACTTGGGAGACAAGGTTTGGATACCTAAGATTGATAATCTTAGATCCATAATTTTGGATGAAGCCCATCGATCAAAAAACTCAGTCCACCCGAGAGCGGATAAGATGTACAAGGATCTTATGGAACACTATTGGTGGCCTGGAATGAAGAAAGACATTGCACTTCACGTAGGCAAATGTTTAACTTGTGCAATGGTCAAAGTTGAGCAGCAAAAACCATCCGGTCTACTTCAACAACCCAAGATTCCCCAATGAAAGTGGGAACAAATATCGATGGATTTCATCACAAAGCTTCCCAGAACTGGGAAAGGGCATGATACAATTTGGGTGATTATAGATCGACTTACGAAATCTGCTCATTTTCTGCCGATCCAAGAAGATTATAAGATGGAGAAGCTGGCTCAGATTTACATAAATGAGATAATTACTCGGCATGGAGTACCTATCTCCATTATCTCGGATAGGGACAGTCGATTTACGTCAAGATTTTGGCAATCACTTCAAAGAGGGTTGGGTTCACGTCTGGATCTAAGTACTTCATACCACCCTCAAATTGATGGACAGACAGAAAGAATAATTTAGACATTAAAAGACATGTTGCGTGCATGTGCCATAAATTTTGGTGGAAGCTGGGATATGCACCTTCCGTTAGTCGAATTTGCATACAACAACAACTATCATACGAGTATTCAATGCGCGCCTTATGAAGCATTATATGGACGTAAATGCAGATCTCCACTCACTTGGCTAGAAATTGGCAATCGGCAATTAACTAGACCTAATATTGTCCAAGAGACTACTGACAAAATTGTAATCATCAAGGATCGACTCAAGGCTGCAAAAGATAGCTAGAAAAGTTATGCTGATAATCGGAGGAGACCATTAGAATTTCAAAAAGGAGATAAAGTACTCCTAAAAGTCTCTCCATGGAAAGAAATAATGCGATTTGGGAAAAGAGGGAAATTGGGTCCTCGATTTATTGGCCCATTTGAAATATCCGAGAGAATTGGACCAGTGGCATATAAGTTGAAACTGCCACAAGAGCTGAGCGCTATTCATGATACATTTCATGTGTYAAATCTCAKAAARTGCTTAACCAATGAAACTCTGGTCATGCCATTGGGAGATGTGCAAATTAGCGAACATCTGCGCTTCATTGACAAACCAACAGAAATCATGGATAGAAAAGTCAAGCAGTTGAGGCACAGCAAAATTCCAATTGTAAAAGTTCATTGGACATCGAGGCATGGACCGGAGTACACGTGGGAAAGAGAGGATTTCATGAAAAGCAAGTACCCCCACTTGTTCCCAATCGAGTCCAAAGTTAAGGATTGATGAATAAATTTCGGGACGAAATTTTTCTGACCTGGGGAGACTGTGACATCTGTCATTCTTGGAGCATCAGGTTAGCACTCTTGTAGGATACCTATATTTAGAGCTATATTTATTTAGGATCTAGTCATGATTGATTGGATTTCATCTGGCTTAGCTCCCAAAGTATAGTTCAGTGAACTTGTTTCGACAAGTAGCGGATAAAGTTAACTCGTGTAATGCCAAAATACATTAACAAATGCTCCAAATATAATAAAGTTGAAATTTTAAAGTCCAAATTAAAAATATAAAAGCCTCATTTGAATATCCAAATAATTTTACCAAAAATGTGGAACTTGGATCTAATAATGATACCTTTATCATTTTTTGTCAAATTATATTTTGGTATAAGGTTAAATGGATTTTAAATCGATTAAAAGAAAAATAATTTTAAATGGACTTGGGCCTTTGAGGCCGGCCCATTTCCTTTTTTTAAATCCCACTTATAAATACCACTCATCCTTTGAAAACTCTCATTTTTCACCTCCCACCTTGCATAAACTTTTCTTCTCAAAAATCTC
>NW_020204171.1:11900-13443 GCF_001531365.2 Cynara cardunculus var. scolymus
CCGTGGTAATTGTGGATAGCCGCTATTGTGTTGACAGTCCCACCCAGAAAGGGGTGCACATTACCTATGTTTTATTGGTCTAATCATGTGGAATTTGGACCACCGCTGAATTAGTACTATTACGAACTGTGGGACCTAAGTGAGTGTACGGACTACTTAAGGTCGTTCGTAAATAATGGGGCACATTGGTCAGGAAAGGCTAAGTAGCGTCTCAAGTTTCTAAACATCGTATTAGATTTACATTTATTATGTGCAAAAGTTGTGTATAGTTTTGCAAGAAATGATTTATCATTGTAACGTTTTGTGCATGTGAAAACCCATGAACTCACCAACTCTCTGCAGTTGACTTGTTTTATGTTTCATGCTTTTCAGGAAGTAAGTAAGAAATGAAGTTTTTGGAGCATGTTTGTCGCGATACCGATTAAGTTCAGTGTTGAAGCTTTTGTATAGAAGTTTTCTGTTCCATCTTGGTTATGGATATTAAAATTGGATTTTGTAAAAACTTGAATGATGCTATTTATTACCTGTTACCCCTCGTGTTTTTGCTTTAACAGGGTGTGACATTCCTTATATTGCTAAGTGTCCATGTTGAACCAGAAGTACTGGTTAGAAGGACCAGAGGCGATGGATTAGAAATTCCTTATATTGATAAGTGTGAATGAGAAACCAGAGGCTGATGGAACAGAGATCCATTGGGTTGCAAAGTGTAAGGAACCAGAGGACCGATGGACAAGAAATCCATTATTTTTCTAAGTAAGGATGTTGAACCAGCGGCTGATGAAATAGAATTCCATTGGTTTGCTAAGTAGGTATATGGAACCAGAGGACCGATGGACGAGAAATCCATTATTTTTCAAAGTATGTAAGTTGAACCAGAGGACCAATGAACTAGAACCCAAGAGTTAGGAAGTAAATGTAAACGATTGTTGATTATGGCTATTCCTAATGAAATCTTCAAGTGCATTGATCATTGTCAACTGTCCATGGACATCTGGGCAGAACTGGAGAAGCAAATTGAAGGAGGAAGGAAAACGCTTAAAAATTATAGATCAATCTGCATCGATGAGTATCATAGCTTCAAGGCAAAAGACGGTGAGTCGCTGTCGGACACATACTYGAGACTGAACACGTTAATCAACAACTGCAAGAGGTATGGTGTCATGAGAACGGCAGAAGAGAATAACTCTTTATTCTTGAAAAGCCTTGGGGTTGAATGGATGCATCTCACAATGTCCATGAAAGCCACCCTAGACCTGGAATTATGGACTCTAGCAGACCTGTTTGGCTCTCTTAAGAGCCAAGAGCCACAAGTTCTGTAGATGAAGAAGAACTACGGTGGCCCTCTGTCTATAGTTGTAGAGGACGGATGCTCTAGGAAGGGAAAGGAGGCACAGAAGGAAGAGAAGGAGAAGAAGAAGAAGAAGAAGGAGAAGAAGAAGAAGAAGAAGAAGAAGAAGAAGAAGAAGAAGAAGAAGAAGAAGAAGAAGAAGAAGGAGAAGAAGAAGAAGAAGAAGAAGAAGAAGAAGAAAGTTTTTATTGCAGA
>NW_020204172.1:0-1166 GCF_001531365.2 Cynara cardunculus var. scolymus
ATAATCAGCTACAGCTTGAAGAAAGCTTTAAACCATGGACAACTTTTACATGTTCAGAAGGACAATACGAATGAAACGTTCTTAGTTTCGGACTAAAGAATGCTCCATCTATTTTTCAAAGATTCATGGACAACATTTTTCTTAAATATGATTTCTGCTTAGTCTATATTGATGACATTTTAGTTGCCAGTTTAACCGTACAGGAACATGAAAAACATTTACTGAAATTTTTTGAAGAAATTAAAAAGAATGGTATCGTAGTTTCTAAAAAGAAAATGGAATTGTTTAAAAGAAAAATATCTTTTCTTGGTTTAGAAATTGGAGATGGAAAAATAGAATTACAAACACACATTTCTACAAAAAATTTAGATTTTCCAAAAAAGTTTGAAAATTTAAAAAAATTCAAGCATTTTTGGGATTAGTTAATTATGCTCGAAAATTTATCCCAAATCTTTCAAAATTAGTAGGACCATTATACAGTAAAACTACAAAAAATGGCCAAAGACATTTTAACACAGAAGATATAAAATTAGTAAAAATAATAAAAGAAAAAATAAAAAATATTAAGCCATTAGAATTACCTTTTGTTACAGATTATATAATTATAGAAACTAATGGATGCAGAGAAGGATGGGGAGCCGTTCTTCTTTGTAAACCCAATAAATATAGTCCTAAAGAAACATAAAAAATTTATTCATACGCAAGTGAAAATTTTAATAAAACAGGTATGAATTGGACAAGTTTAGATTTTGAAATACAAGCTTTAATAAATGCTCTAGAAAAATTTAAAATATTTTTACACAATCACCTCGTATAAGGCCACCCATACCAACAGTAAAAACACAGACTCTACAGTATGAATCTTTTGGAACTCTTGCACTCCAAAAATGTTTTGACATGACCAAAAAATTCCAGCCTATGACTGGAATCATTTTAACAGAAAAACAACAGTGTTTGGTAGATAATTTGTGGTATCTTCAAACCATGCCACAAACATCAAATTTTAAAGTACAAATTTTAAATGCTTTATGCATTTATTTCCAGGAACAAACTCAGAAARTACCTGAAAAACAAAAACAAAGGTTTTCACATTATGTAATTTTCAGAGGTACAAAACTGGGAATTTTCAACAAATGGGAAACAGTAGCAAAATACATACAGATTCC
>NW_020204172.1:1401-3534 GCF_001531365.2 Cynara cardunculus var. scolymus
CAACAAATGGGAAACAGTAGCAAAATACATACAGATTCCCAAACCAATTTTTAAAGGATATTACAGTTTCTCGGAAGCCTTGAAAGCTGCAAGAGAAAGTTTTGGACTAAAAGAATTTACAATTGAACCCGAAGAAGTTAAATCTTATTCGGAGATGGCAAATACTAGTCCTGAGCAACTGATCAAAGCTCAAGAAGATGTAATTGCAAAGTTACAACAGCAGTTATTAACATCTGGAAAAATACACATGCTACACATCTCCAGATTGATAACACAATGTTAAAACAGCAAGTCGCTCTTCTTGAAGCAAAAGTTACACAGCTTACACAAATGCTTGATAATAAAACAGATACATCATTACACAGAGATTACAATTGCTTCAAAGTCCGAATTCTTGACATGCCTTGGACACAAGTTATGCAACCAATTTTGGATCGCATTCCAKAATTGGAAAACATAATTTCATCCAAAGTACTAACAGAATTCCCTGCCATCCTATACACTTTACAAAGGCACATCATTGACATCCTTTTCAACGAAAGAACAAACYCAGGAGTTACAGTTGTAYAGACAACACCAACCAACACTCTTCGCCTACAGATAAATCTCAAACATGCCAAGATGACAGACGACGATATTCTAAGTTTCTACCATCATGGTATGATAGATTACTTAGAATTCAGCTTCAACCCGAGAACATAAAATTTGCTCAACAAGCTCGRAGAAAAGTTTATCTTGACAGCAGRCAATATTGCTACCTATACWGATGCACCCAGCATAGGATRCAAAATATTTTCTTCATTCCCAGAAGCAACAGGAAAAACATACAGGCCAGCACGCAAAAGGATCTTCATCAGTCACCATACAGATGATCAAGCTCGCCTCAAAAACCATTGGATGTACAACACAAATAGACGTAAACAGTCTCATATTTCGTCATCAAGACGAAATGACAGAACAGTTTAAAACATGGATAGAGGAAGAACAAAAGACGCTAGAACTTCCATACAGATTCAAGTGGTCAGACTATAAACTTTTAGCAGAAGGACACTACACACAAATCTGGTCACATTTTAATTGGGACATGCTTTTACCCTTTGTTGGAGAAAGTAATCAGATCAGTATCACATACATCAACAACAGAGAAGATGACTCAGAAGATGATCCCTATAATCAAGAATCACCACAAACAATTCCAGAAATACACAGAGACTTCTAGACAAAATAAAATAGCACAACAATGACATCACAATATATGATCTAGAAGACATGATGAAAGCAGTGACGTACCTCCAATAATTCAGACCTCCACGTATACCTCAATAATTCATGACGGCCGACAAGTCACTGTGTACTTTTTGAAAAAATTTGCCTAACTTTTACTGTAACAGTACTGTAACATTACTGTAGCAGTTTGAATTTTTTATAGTGGTAGGACCCGCAGTTACTTTTTTCGTGTATATATAGCCGATCGAATTCATTTGTAAATCATCTGACCCCCGCATAAGCAATAACAATAAGCTTTCAGTTTCGCTATGAGTTTTTAAACTCTTTCCTTTTAGCTCCTTGCTTTAGTTCTTCAATTCTTTCTTAGTTCTTCATATTATATCCCTTGCCTATTAAAAAAAAAAAAACTTCCAAACCTCCAAGAAACACCCGCTGCAAATACAACTCTGGTGTTTCTAATTTTGCTTCCGCTCAAAACTCTCTGTAAGTCTTCTTCTTCTTTGTTATTTATTTTTACTTTAGTGGTTTAACGGAAACCCAAAAAATCCGCCGTACCCCCCTGAATGGTATAAGGTTTATATTTTGTTTTATATGTAGTGCTTTTTCTAAGTTTTTACTTTTTATTGTTATAATGACCATATGCCTGTGGAGTGTATATAGCTGTTTTACAAAATGCGTTTTTCAATTCCTTCTTAGTTCTTCATATTATATCCCTTGCCTATTAAAAAAAAACTATATATATATATATATATATATATAGGGGAACGATCAAATGTAAACCACTCAATTTGTACAAACTGTGCAAACCGCATTCAACCAATCATAATTTTTCATTTTGTTCATTTTTTTGTAATTATGAGAGGTTGATTAATCATTTTTATTGTGGAGGGTGTTAATCATAGATAT
>NW_020204172.1:3729-9391 GCF_001531365.2 Cynara cardunculus var. scolymus
ATGAAAAAATTTCATAAGATTAAACAATAAAATCGACAGATGAAGGTGGTTTGCACGGTTTACACAAATGAGGGCGGTTTTCATATGATCACTCCTCTATATATATATAAAGTAAAAACAACAACAACCATATATCATCGTCTCCTGCATCTTCATTTCACCGCAACTTTTTTCTCTCTCCCTAAATTTTCTCTTCTCTCTAAAATATCTCTCAAATTGTTGAAAGAATCAAGGTAACAATTATTTATTAGGAAACCACTCTCCGAATCCTTCTTAAAGGTATAAATTTCATTCACTTTTATTAGAGTGTTTATGTTAGCATTTTTTTAGAACGAATTATAAATTATGTTATGTCTAAGTTTATGGATTGACATTGTTAAAAATATGATATATTTCATGTTTATATTGCTAGGATTGGTTAAATTGATGTAGAAATTAAAAGGGTAGATTATGGTTTTAATATGGTTAGATTTGGTGTATATGTTTAACCGCACACCAATTGTTTGATATAATGTCGAAAAGAGTAAAATTGCACGATTAAGCTTCGGTTAGCGATCATTGGACTTGTTTTACTGTATAGTATATTGATGTATGATTTTGGCACGTAAATGTAACGAATCATGGAAGTTGGATCATAAAAGTTAGCTGGGAAGTTTAAAAATTGGATTTTACCGACTATACAGGTCCGTACTTTGACAATGTATAACTCACAAACCGCAAGTCAGAATAAGCTCGTATTTTGCAGTTAGAAAGCTTTTAGTGCATACTACAACTTTCATGAAGGGTCGAAAATCCAGTTATGAATCTAAGTGGCTCGAAACAGTATGTTTTCGGGACTGTTTGCATTGTATTTGCGATTAATCTATTGTTTTGTAAAATTCGTATAAAATAGATTGATAATCCAAATGAGGTGATTTGAAAACCAGTAGTTTCACTGCATATCATAGTACAACTTTTATTTAGTTAGTATCTTCTGTATTGACCTCTAAGTGGGGTAAAAATGCTCACGAAAATGAGGGTCACAATCTGTTAAAGTCGAAACGGAATTATATAAAGTTAAGTGTTGAGTCGATTTCTTAATGCATATTAGGTTGTCCTATTTGAAGTTTAAGGTGTTTCTAATTATGTAGGACCTAAGAATTTTATTAGTAGAATTAAGATATTATTTTACATCGTTTAAGTAATAACCGATTTGCGCATTCGTTAGGCATGCGTGCAAGTCGAACTTTACCGTGAATCTCGTTTGATCGCGCTTTACTTTTTTATTCCGCCTAAGGTACAGATTTCACTTTCTTTGACTCTTGGGAAACTATTTGTTGTAGTTGGCTCTTCGTAATGGTGGTTCACCACTTTATGATTGATCGCTTAAAAGTGGTCAACAAATTACGTACTTATATATAAACTTTTGATTTTAGTCTGATGAATTGTATGTTTTAATATTTCAAGTTTATTAAATTGATTCTCATATTTTGAAGTAGTTTCGAGTTTTATGAAGTACTTTGAAGCTTGACTTTTTATGAACGTCATCCGGGTAGTGACACATGTTTAGTTTTATTGGTTTTTAGAACAACCTAATTAATGAGCACATTATTTGGAATGCATTCTATGGAGGCTTTGTAGTCATGGAGTCCTGTAGGTGAACTCGGTCCATAGGGTTAGGCCCAATAGTGGCTTATGTAAACCCACCTTGTGGACTAGGCCGATTTTATTGGCTCCAGAACGGATGAATCGATTCTAGGATTACCCACCATGTGATCGTGGTTAAATTTATGGGGTACTCGGGGTGTGTTCCCGCAGGCCAGCCCGATAGTTCGTGTGGTTTGGCCACCCCATGAACACTACAGGAACTGACGGATTTTTTTAAAATGATGTTTTGAAATGAGAACTGTGAAACGTCTTGATTTTCTATGAATTCAGTTTAATTGATTTTTAAGTCTTCCGCTTTATTATCGATGTTACGTATTATTATTTCAAGTTTATATTACAATCTGTTCACTGAGCCGCGTGCTCAGCCRTGTTCTTGTTTTCTGACACGGYAGGTTCCAAGTGATACTGATAGGGACGAGACTTGAGATCGAGCGTTTGACTTTTTGGAGTTGGTAAACTCGTTTGTAGATGTATAATATTCTAAGCTTATAAACAGTTGCTAGAATGTAATATTTTGGGTTGTAAAACCTGTTCTAAAGGTTAATCTGCGTTTGGAGTTTATTAGTAGCTCTGTAATATTTGTGTCTTTGAATTAAGTCCCGTTAGTGACACCGTCCGTTGTAGACCATGGGGACCGGGGGTGTTACAAATGTGGTATCAGAGCATAGGTTTTGACTTGTAGATTAAGTAAGCTTGACCTATGAGAAATGAGTAGACATAAGAACAAGTATACTAGATTTTAATTATAACAACCGTTTTCCGATTCATAACTCTTTGAATTCTGATTTTCATGTCGTTTTATTTTAGAATGTCGAGACATAGTCGCCCACGCAAATCCAAATCTCAACCTGAGGGTAATGCAAATCCCAACCCCAATCCAATAGGGGGTGGAAGTGAACCCAATATTGATGATGTGGTCTGTCAGAACTTGTCAAGTATGATGCCTGCATATCTCCAGTAGGCTATCCAGGCTATGCAAGAAGCATCACATAATATTCCTTCAAACCCAGATCCTGTTCTTACACCATACACTGGAAATCCTGTATCCAGTTCGGGTAACCCAACGGGTGAAATATATATATGGCTTGAAAGCTTTAATAAACAAAAACCTCAGTCCTTCTCAATTGCCATAGATTATGTGGATGCCCGACAATAGATTCGACACATATAAATGTTTTTCAATGTCTTGGCTACTTATATGTTCGAGAAAGAAACCAATAACTAGTTGGAAGGTTGCATCTAAACTGATCCAACTATTAAAGACTTGTCTTGGAATAATTTTAAAGAGTTTTTCTTCAAGCAATACTTTACCTCGTGTAATATTTAGTATAGTATTTAAGAATTTAAGATTTCTTATTTTGATTTTAAAGATAAAGCTTGTGGGTGTGTGTATGTTGGGTTAGCCGACTTTTGTAATGGCAGCCATACACTTGCTATTTATAGCAAGTGTATGTGAAAAGAAAAGTTTCTTCTCTTTTTTAGAAAACTTTTCGGTAATCTTGGAAAGAAAAGACTGAAGGAACACCATAGGCTTAATCCGATCAAATATTTTAAGGTGAGTGTATATTACTTTAAAGTATTGATTATTACTCCTTTCACTGCTAGAATCTGCTATTTATGAACTACATTTCATAAATATTTGGTTAAGTTCTTAAACCGGACAAAGAGTGTCCGAAGTTCTCTTTAAATCGTTCAAGAGGTGACCAATTTATTCTTAAACCGCTCAAGTGTTGTCCAGACTCAATCCTAAACCGGTCAAGAGGAGACCGGACTAACCATAAATCGCTCAATAGGTGTGCGGATTAAAACCAAACCGCTTAAAGAAATATGTGATGACCGAATTAATATCCAGACAGTTTTATCCGGATTATAAACCGCTCAAGGTGTGGTCGATTTACCTTCTTAAATATCCTAAGTATTTGTTCGGATTTCATATCCGGACAAGGTTGACCGAACTTCAAATCCGGCTAATATGTTGAAATATTTTTGAGATGTAATGGCGATGTAACCGCGAGAGAGATGAAATGGCGGTGTAACCGCGAGAGAGATGAAATTGCGGTGTAACCGCGAGAGAGATGTAATGGCGGTGTAACCGTGAAAGAGATGTAATGGAGGTGTAACCGCGAGAAAGAGATGTAATGGCGGTGTAACCGCGAGAGAGATGTAATGGGGTGTAACCGCGGGAGAGATGTAATGGCGGTGTAACCGCGGGAGAGACGTAATAGCGGTGTAACCGCGAGAAAGACATAATAGCGGTGTAACCAAGAGAAACATAAATAAGTTTTATATATCAGAACAGGTTTGATTATGAATTGATTATTTGGAAAGTATGTTGTTTGTTTGAGATTTATACACTCACTAGACCTTTTTGGTCTAACGCTCAGTTGTTGGACTAACCTGTTTTGTAGGTCATCATACCTCGCATGATAAAGGCAAGGGAAAGGTTTAGAATGAATGACATTTAGTTATTCATAAATGTATTTATAGAAATTTTTTCTTAATATGTATTTTGTAAACGATGTTACATTTTGTGTTATAAGTATGATGATGTGGATTATTTGTACATAGAATATGTGGGTTGTTACAGTTGGTATCAGAGCCTTAGTTTAAGGGATTTGGGTATTTGCGAAATACTTAGACTTAAACTAGAGGTGTGGAAAGTTATGATAATTGGTTTCACTGGGTCTATGAACATGAGAAATATGTTATAGCTGAACCTATTATGAGAAAGATAGATTATATATAACTGATATAATCTGAGTTATGGATAGACTTGAGGATGAATGTGTTATTATGTTTTGATTATGAAAGTAATCATATGTGTTTAAATGTGACAGAAAAAGTCATACTGAGAAATGACAAATAATCCCAATCAATCAGAAAGAACCTCTACTGGTTATGGAAGAGGTCGAGGAAGAAGAAACGTAACACAAGGAGAGCACCCGAAAAATGTGATGATAATAGAAACGCGAAGTCGTAGCAGGGGTCGAGGAAGAGGTAGAGGTACTAGACAAAAACAGGAACTGTCGGCTCAAGAAAGTTCAATGTCTGGTCATGGAAGAGGAAGGGCAAGGGGTGGACACAATGTTCCTGATCCCGGGTTTATTACCCAAGAAATGTTGGCAGCAGAGTTGGGAAAGTTCAAAGAAAGTTTGGTGAATTTGTTGGGACGTACAACTCAAAATAATCCAGAAGTAGTAAGAAATCCCGATTATTAGGAGGAAGCCGGAGCTAGTACACCAGTAACTGGTACATCTGTACCCCTTACTTCATCCTCAATACAAAAAGGAGGAGATATCAAAATGTTTCTTGCTTGTAAACCTCCCAAGTTTTCTGGTGAGCGTGATCCTGTTAAAGCTATGTGTTGGCTTAAGGAGATAGAGTTGAGTCTGCAAATCAGTAAAAGTGCAGAAGAGGACAAAGTCATGTTTGCTGTATTTCGTTTGAGATCAAGTGCTTTATACTGGTGGGAAGTTCTATCAAGTTCAAATCCGAATATTCTAAAAACTATGCTGTGGGAAGAATTTGTGGTTAAGTTTAAAATGCAGTATTGTCCTGAAGCTGCAGTAAGAAAGTTGGAAGATGATTTCCTTCGTCTTGAGCAAGGAAACATGTCAGTCCGCCAGTATACAGAAGTTTTCATGGAACAATCTAGGTTTGCTGAAGCCTATATTATATCTGAAAACAGTAAAGTGAGATAGTATATCTGAGGGTTGGAGTCAAATCTTCGAAAATGTGTAATATCCAGGAATCCGACAACATTTCAGGCGGCGGTTGATGCTACTGAAATATTGTTATAAGATATTAATCAGCAACCACAAGAAAGGGTTGGAGAGAAAAGAAAAGAGGAAACTACAGTAACTGATTTCCGTAGACCAAGGTTTATGGAAAATTTAAATCGGCCAATCTCAAGATTTGCTGATAAGGCGTGTACTCGATGTCATAAGATACATCAGGGAAATTGCAATACCGAATCTCGAGTATGCTTTAAATGTCAGGAACCAGGACATATAGC
>NW_020204172.1:10116-13734 GCF_001531365.2 Cynara cardunculus var. scolymus
ATAGAATTTCAGATTGAATTAATTCCTGGAGCAACACCTGTTGCACGTACACCATATAGATTAGCTCCTTCTGAGTTAAAGGAGTTAATGTCACAATTGAAAGAATTGTTGGATAAAGGTTTTATCCGTCCAAGTACTTCCCCGTGGGGTGCGCCGATGCTTTTTGTGAAAAAGAAGGATGGATCAATGAGGATGTGCATTGACTACCGGGAGTTGTATAAACTGACAATCAAGAATAAGTATCCTCTCCCAAGAATTGATGATTTGTTTGATGAATTAGTTGGGGCTACTTATTTTTCAAAAATTGATTTACGGTCCGGTTATCATCAATTGAAAATTCGAAATGAAGATGTGTCGAAAACAACATTCCGTACACGTTATGGTCATTATGAATTCCTGGTTATGCCATTTGGACTCACAAATGCGCCTGCAGCCTGTATGGACATGATGAATAGGGTGTGTCGTCCCTATCTTGATAAATTTGTGATTGTTTTCATTGATGATATTCTTATATATTCTCGGTCGAAAGAAGAACATGCACATCATTTGAGATTACTTCTAGAATTGTTGAAACAAGAGAAACTGTATGCCAAAATGTCAAAATGTGAATTTTGGCTGCGAGAAGTTCAGTTTTTGGGGCATGTTATCTCAAAAGAAGGAATTAAAGTAGATCCACTCAAGATTGAAGCTATTGAAAAATGGGAAGCTCTAAAGACTCCAACTAAAGTCAGAAGTTTTCTTGGATTGGCTGGGTATTATCGTAAGTTTATACAGGATTTCTCTCGTATAGCTACTCCATTAACGAAGTTGACCAAGAAGAATGTGAAATATGAGTGGGATGAAACACAAGCTCGGGCCTTTCAGATGTTAAAAGATAAGCTATGCAGTGCACCAATTCTATCTTTACCAGATGGATTGGAAGATTTTATAGTTTATAGTGACGCGTCAAAGATGAGTTTAGGTTGTGTACTAATACAACTTGGAAAGGTAATAGCTTATGCTTCCAGACAGTTAAAAGATCATGAAAGGTAGTATCCTACTCATGATATGGAATTGGTGGCGGTAGTATTCGCTTTAAAGATATGGAGGCACTACTTATACGGAACGAAATGTCAAATCTTCACAGATCATAAGAGCTTACAACATTTGTTCCATCAGAAAGATTTGAATATGCGTCAGAGAAGATGGTAAGAATTGGTAAGTGATTATGATTGTGAAATTTTGTATCATCCAGGAAAGGCAAACGTAGTGGCCGATGCGTTAAGTCGACAAGAGAAAAGTAGAATTATCAAAACTATAACTTTACGAGTTGGGTTTTTACCCAGTATTCAAGAAGAGTTACGAGAATTTCAACACGAGGCAATTAAGGAGGATAAGATCAAACAGGAAAGATTGAGTGGATTAATATCTGATTTGGTGAAAGATGACAAAGAATTTTTTAGGTACCATGCTATGGTAATCTCAGAAAACGTATTTTGGGTGAGGCTCATAAGTCATGTTTTGCAATACATCTAGGTACAAATAAAATGTATCGGGATTTGAAACAACACTATTGGTGGCCAGGTATGAAGAAAGATATTGCTAAACATGTTGAGCAATGCCTGACATGTCTTCAGGTAAAGATTGAACACCAGCGTCCTTATGGTAAGTTGCAATCTTTAGAAATTCCGGTTTGGAAGTGGGATCATATCACTATGGATTTCATAACCAAATTGCCGAGAACATCGAAAGGGTATGATGCTATATGGGTGATAGTAGATCGGTTATCTAAATCTGCACACTTCTGACCTATGAAAGAATCATATTCGATGGAGAGATTAGCAAAATTATACATTGATGAGATAGTAACACAACATGGTGTTCCTCTATCAATTGTTTCTGATAGAGATAGTCGTTTCACTTATATGTTTTGGAAGAGCTTCCAAAGAGAAATAGGTTCGCAAATTAAGCTAAGTACAACTTATCACCCTCAGACTGATGGACAAAGTAAACGAACTATCCAAACTTTAGATGATATGTTGAGAGCATGTGTCGTTGATTTCGGAGGATCATGGGATAGTCATTTGGCTTTGGTGGAATTTGCGTACAACAATAGCTACCATTCAAGTATTCAGGCAGCACCTTTTGAGGTTCTGTATGGACGAAAATGTAGAACTCCTTTGTGTTGGAATGAAATAGGTGAAAAACAGTTAGCTGGGCCTGAGTTAGTTCAGCAAACTGCAGATAAAATTGGAGTAATATGGGAACGGATGAAAGCGGCACAAGATAGACAAAGAAGTTATGCAGATAAACGTCGGAAGCCGATTAAATTCCAAGAAGGTGATAGAGTGATGTTAAAGATATCACCTTGGAAAAGAGTGGTACGTTTTGGAAAAAGAGGAAAATTAAGTCCAAGATATATTGAACCATTTCCTATTATTGGAAGAGTTGGAGAAGTGGCTTACAAATTAGAACTTCCTATGGAATTAAGTGGGATTCATGATACGTTTCATGTGTCAAATTTAAGGAAGTGTCTAATAAGTCCAAATGTGGCAGTACCATTACCTGAAATTAAGGTAGACGAAAAGTTATGCTATAAAGAAACCCCTGAACAAATTACTGACTACAAGGTGAAGAAATTACGAAACAAAGAGGTTGGGTTAGTAAAGGTTCAGTGGCGTTATCACAAGGGACCAGACGCCACTTGGGAATCAGAGTCTGAGATGCAGATGAAGTATCCCTACCTTTTTGCTTAAATGAAATTCCGGGACGGAATTCTTTTAAGGAGGGAATATTGTAATATTTAGTATAGTATTTAAGAATTTAAGATTTCTTATTCTGATTTTAAAGATAAAGCTTGTGGGTGTGTGTATGTTGGGTTAGCCGACTTTTTGTAATGGCGGCCATACACTTGCTATTTATAGCAAGTGTATGTGAAAAGAAAAGCTTCTTCTCTTTTTTAGAAAACTTTTCGGTGATCTTGGAGAGAAAAGACTGAAGGAACACCACAGGCTTATTCCGATCAAATATTTTAAGGTGAGTGTATATTGCTTTAAAGTATTGATTATTACTCCTTTCACTGCTAGAATATGCTATTTATGAACTACATTTCATAAATATTTGGTTAAGTTCTTAAACCGGACAAAGAGTGTCCGAAGTTCTCTTTAAATCGCTCAAGAGGTGTGCGAATTAAAACTAAACCGCTCAAAGAAATATGTGATGACCAGATTGATATCCGGACAGTTTTATCCGGATTATAAACCGCTCAAGATGTGGTCGATTTACCTTCTTAAATATCTTAAGTATTTGTTCGGATTTCATATCCGGACAAGGCTGACTGGACTTCAAATCCGGCTAATATGTTGAAATATTTTTGAGATGTAATGGCGATGTAACTGCGAAAGAGATGAAATGGCAGTGTAACCGCGAGAGAGATGTAATGGCGGTGTAACCGCGAGAGAGATGAAATGGCGGTGTAACCGCGAGAGAGATGTAATAGCGGTGTAACCGCGAGAGAGATGTAATGGCAGTGTAATAGCGAGAGAAAGAAGTAATGGCGGTGTAACCGCGAGAGAGATGTAATGGCGGTGTAACCGCGAGAGAGATGTAATGGCGGTGTAACCGCGAGAGAGATGTAAT
>NW_020204173.1:0-5356 GCF_001531365.2 Cynara cardunculus var. scolymus
GAGCTTCCGTATTGTATTTGTTAACATTTTCATCAATTGAAAATCATTTGAAGCTCTCTCTTGTGTTCATCAATCTTCATTACTGTGTTCTTATTGATTTCTACTTTGGTTGATACATATCTTTTCCGCTGCATTATCTCTGTCAAACAGATCATCCAAGTAAGTAATTAATATCAAGAAATAGAGTTAATCGATCTAACAGGGGGATTGTTGGGTCATTGACCAGCATCTTCCTAAATTGAAACGTGGCGCTGGTTGCTACGCTATAAGGAAATAAGTTGTGCCTTTTCCACCAGCAATTGCTTTTGATGTAGTGGTAAGTGCTTGGATCCTAACATAAAATCCGGACAACACTTGTCCCTTTTGTCCGATATACTAATCCGGATAACACATGGTTGATTTAAGACTAAATCACATGACCTGTAATCAATTTAAAACTAAACCGCATTTGACCGGTTTAAAAGTAATCCGGTCACCTTTTATCCGGATAAGACGTAAATCGCACAACTCTTTTCAAAGACAATATGCAGTTCTGTCTAAAACAATTAACCAAAGCTTAAAAGAGATTTTTAGAAATACTCACCTTTAAAACAAAACTCAGATTTTTTGAAGGAGAAGAAGACAACCAAATTGTTCTCCGGATCACTCAATTCTGAATCTCCCAAAGTTCCCAAAATGAAGCAAGAAACTCTACTACATACTCAAAACCCCTTATTTATACTTTCCAAATATGGAAAGTCGGCTACCAGCCTTTACCCACATACATGCATACACAAAACTACCCATGCATGAATATAATTTCATGCACACACATACTTCACATGTATGCATATCCTCAAATATATATCCCTATGCATAAAAATACACATACTCACGTATTTAACCCATGTAAGCATGTATCCATATAATTAATTCACATAATAAATACCTTGGGTAATAACCAGGACCCGGTTATCACACCAGATCTACGTTTTATGTAATTTTAAGAGAGAGGTCGATAGTTACTAGTGTTATGGTTATAATATGAAACTTCATAACACTTACAACTGGTAACAGATAAGATTTAGCGTTGGTTACAACTGAATTTAAAGGCTCTATGTCAAAAACATCGAGCCTAGAGGTGAAACCCATGACCATAAGCTATAGATAGAAGGCCTAAAGGCTCTAATCACCAGTCTTATGGAAATGCTAATTTTCAAAGGCTCTAGACAAAAGGTCCAAAGACTCTGGAATGCAACTTAAATTATGAAGACACGAGACCATACTTAGTCAAATTTTCATCAAGTTTAGGAAAATTTTCGAGAAGGTTTCCAGGCCTTTGAAATTCATCCAGATGATTCTTAAACTTAAAATTCCTAAGTATACTACTTCCCTTTGGACCCTGCTAGGGGTGCTGCCCCTTAGGACCTTGCAAGGGGCATTGCTCCTTTGACCTAAGCCTTAAGAAGATTCAAGGTGATAGGAACAATCAATTTAGAGTCTGCACTCTGCAAGTCTCTCATGTCGTTTGTTATATTACCTTAATTGATATCAAGTAAATCACAATTACATCAAATGAGATGATACTAAAATGACCGATATTAGGTATAGCAATATGTCTATACTAACTAAAGATGTTTTTGCTATACTTGTATCCACCATGGCTTATGAATTCAACTTTAATACAAGTGGACATATTATGAACCAATTAGTAATGGATTACAAATAATGACAACAAAGTTTAACGGAATATTAAGTTACCTCAAAACCAAATACTAGTGTCCAACATCAAAAAAAAAATCCATTTGTTCCACTAAATGAAACCCCGTGATTACTTACCTACAAGTCCTTATTTAACCAAATTACCAATTCAAAAATTCATTATGTTGGAAAAGTTCTTAAGTAATGTGTAATTGCTAACATGGCCATTAATAAGAATATCTTGTATACTACTATTTGTTTACCAATGTACCTAGAAGTCCTCATTCTGACCTCGTTTGTTTGTTTAAATAAATAACAATGAGTCATTGACTTGAGCTTCAATGAACCAATAGTAATTATAAATCGTATAAAAATGAAAAAGTAGCCCTACCCCAATTATCCAGTTTGTGCAGACTTCAGAGGATAGGAGGCGGCATCCGATCCGTGTCAAATTTTTCATAATCTCTTTGTTATTCGGTTGTAAATTACCGTTAGGAAAATGAAATTGTGCTTGAAATACTGAAATTAGAACTAGCAAGAGGAAAGTATATAAAAAGGGGTAGAGAGTGCGAGACTATGAATTGATAATCCAAAACTATACTTGTGCTTTAGAATTGGATGCCGCCTTGAGTTTAGAATAACCTTCTTCTCATCTATAACTTTTGGGCCCTCAAGAGTATGTTTTTTTGTTTTTTCTTATATTATCTTTGCTTTCTTGAACTAATAATATAAACTAAAAGAGCTTTGGCCCCTGAATTTTATGGCCCCTGGCACATATCCAGCCCGTCCTTTCTCAAGTAAAACCATGATGGCATTACCACATACCTGATGACTATATTCTACTAAGTTACGATGTGATTATATTAGTTCTAACATCAAAGTGTATGACTTTACCATATTAGACTTCAATATATTAATCAATTTGGACAATGCTATCATACTACGATGATATGAGTAACATTTATGACTTTTTCATATGAAATCTGATGTCATGTTCTCATAGTGGATTCACCAACGTATACCCGTACAAAAAAAACTCGATATCCACCATATGTGTAATATCCGTGTTATTTTATTTGAAATATTTTAAATTTTATGTTTATATTAATATTATATATATATATATATATATATATATATAGTGTTATGTGTGAAAGTAGAGTTGGGGGGAAGAGGCGGTTCCTGCACTTGCTATAAATAGGAAGTGCATATGAAAGGAATGATGATAGTTATTTTCTTTTGAATATTTTGAGAAGCTAAATCAATTGAGAGTAAAGGCTGAAGGAGGATTTGCATATTTGAAGTCAAAACTCACAATCAAAGGTGAGTGTATTAAAGCTTTGAGTATACGTCTGTTTGCATACAATTCAGTAGTTTTTAGAACTGGTTATTTATGGTTTAAAGTTCATATTGTGCGGATACTACACTAAATCGTCCAAGTAGTGTCCGGATTAATATCTGGACAAATAAACCGTGTAAGAGGTGACCGGTTTACTTCTAAACCGCTCAAGAGGTGACCGGATCACACCTAAACCGGTCAAGGGTTGTGCGGTGTATTGACCAGATTATTTTAAATCGGTCAAAAGTTGGGTAACGTTTTGTCAGGACCCTTATCCGGATAGAAATTGGAATATTTCTAAGTGTTTAATCAGTTAGGCTTTGGGAGGTATATCGTCCGGATTTGTTATCCGGACAGATATGTTAGAAATAATTTTGTGTTAAATCGGACAAGGTTGACCGGACTTTAAATCCGGATGAGGTTGACCGGACTTTAAATCCGGATGAGGTTGACCAGACTTCAAATCCGGTTAAAGAGATAGAAGAATTTTGAAATATTTTTTATAAGAAATGGCGGTGTAACCGCGAGAGAGATGAAATGGCGGTGTAACCGCGAGAGAGATGAAATGGCGGTGTAACCGTTAGAGAGATGAAATGCGGTGTAACCGCGAGAGAGATGTAATGGCGGTGTAACCGCGAGAGGGATGTAGTGGCGGTGTAACCGCGAGAAACATAAATAAATTTATGTTTCAAAATAGGTTTGATTCTCAAACTGATTATTTGGAAAGTATATTGTTTGTTTGGAAATTATACACTCACTAGACCTTTTTGGTCTAACGCTCAGTTGTTGGACTAACCGGTTTCGCAGGTCATCATACCTTGCAAGATAAAGGAAAGGGAAAAGTTTAAATGATGATGACATTTGTTTATTGATATATGTATTAAAGATACATTTTGTTAGTTCATGTTTTGTAACAATAGTATTTTTAGTATTATGAGTATGATGATGTGAATTATCTTTACATTGAATATTTGGGTTGTTACATACTCGTTGGAAAGAAATGTGGGTTGTTACAGTTGGTATCAGAGCCTTAGTTTAAGGGATCTGGGTATTTGCGAGATACTTAGACTTAAACTAGAGGTGTGGAAAATTATGATAATAGGTTTCACTGGGTCTATGAACATGGGAATATGTTATAGCTGAACCTATTATGAGAAAGATAGATTATATATGATTGATATAATCTGAATTATTAATAGATATGAGGATAAATGTGTTATTATATTGTGATTATGAGAATAATCATGTGTGTCTAAATGTGAGAGAAAAAGTTATATACTGAGAAAGGGCAGATAATCCCAATCAATCAGAAAGGGCCTCTACTGATTATGGAAGAGGTCGGGAAAAAAGAAGTGTAATACAAGGAGAGGACCTAGAAAATGTAATGATGATAGAAACGCGAAGTCGTAGCAGGGGTCGAGGAAGAGGTAGAGGTACTAGACAAGAAACTCGTGGGAAACAGGAATTGTCGGCCCAAGAAAGTTCAATGTCTGGCCGTGGTCGAGGAAGAGCAAGGGGTGGACATAATGTTTCTAACCCCGAATATATTACCCAGGAAATGTTGGCAGCAGAGTTGGGAAAGTTTCAAGAAAGTCTGGTAAATTTGTTGGGACGTATAACCCAAAATAATCCAGAAATGGTAAGAAATCCCAATTATCARGAGGAAGCTRGAGCTAGTACACCGGTAACTGGTACATCTGTACCCCTTACTTCATCCTCAGTACAAAAAGGAGGAGATATCAAAATGTTTCTTTCTTGTAAACCTCCTAAGTTTTCTGGTGAGCGTGATCCTGTTAAAGTTATGTGTTGGCTTAAGGAGATAGAGTTGAGTCTGTAAATCAGTAAAAGTGCAGAAGAGGACAAAGTCATGTTTGATGTATCTCGTTTGATATCAAGTGCTTTGTACTGGTGGGAAGTCCTGTCCAGTTCAAATCCAAACATTTTGAAGACCATGTTGTGGGAAGAATTTGTGGTTAAGTTTRAAATGSAGTATTGTCCTGAAGCTGCAGTACGAAAGTTGGAAGATGATTTCCTTCGTCTTGAGCAAGGAAACATGTCAGTCGGCCAGTATACTGAAGTTTTCATGGAACAATCTAGGTTTGCTGAAGCCTATATAATATCTGAAAACAGTAGAGTGAGAAAGTATATTTGGGGATTGGAGTCAAATCTTAGGAAATATGTGATATCCAGGAATCCGACAACATTTCAAGCGGCAGTTGATGATGCTGAAATTCTGGAGCAAGACATTAATCGACAACCACAAGAGAAAGTTGGAGAGAAAAGAAAGGGGGAAGCTATAGTAACTGATTTCTGTAGACCAAGGTTTATGGAAAATTT
>NW_020204173.1:6778-12149 GCF_001531365.2 Cynara cardunculus var. scolymus
GTCCCTATCTTGATAAATTTGTGATTGTCTTCATTGATGATATTCTGATATATTCTAGGAYGGAAGAAGAACATGCACATCATTTGAGATTACTTCTGGAACTGTTAAAGTAAGAAAAATTGTATGCCAAGATGTCAAAGTGTGAATTTTGGCTGCGAGAAGTTCAGTTTTTGGGACATGTTATCTCAAAAGAAGTGATTAAAGTAGATCCACTCAAGATTGAAGCTATTGAAAAATGGGAAGTTCCAAAGACTCCAACTGAAGTCAGAAGTTTTATTGGATTAGCTGGGTATTATGGTAAATTTATACAAGATTTTTCTTGAATAGCTACTCCATTAACGAAGTTGACTAAGAAGAATGTGAAATATGAGTGGGATGAAGCGCAAGCTCAGGCTTTTCAAATATTGAAAGATAAGTTATGCAATGCACCAATTCTATCTTTACCAGATGGAATGTAAGATTTTGTAGTTTATAGTGACGCGTCAAAGATGGGTTTGGGTTGTGTACTAATGCAACGTGGAAAGGTAATAGCTTATGCTTCTAGACAGTTAAAAGATCATGAAAGGCAGTATCCTACTCACAATATGGAGTTAGCGGCAGTAATGTTTGCTTTGAAGATATGGAGACATTATTTATATGGAACGAAATGCCAAATCTTCACAGATCATAAGAGCTTGCAACATCTGTTCCATCAGAATGATCTAAACATGCGTCAGAGAAGATGGTTGGAATTGGTAAGTGATTATGATTGTGAAATTTTGTATCATCCAGGAAAGGCAAATGTAGTAGCCGATGCATTAAGCCGACAAGAGAAAAGTGGAACCATCAAAGCTATAACATTACGAGTTGAGTTATTACCCAGTATTCAAGAAGAGTTACAAGAATTTCAACATGAGGCAATGAAGGAAGATAAGATTAAACAGGAAAGATTGGGTGGATTAATATCCGATCTAGTGAGAGATGACAGAGAATTTTGGAAGTTCCAGAACAGAATTTGGGTACCATGCTATGGTGATCTCAGAAAGCGTATTCTGAATGAGGCTCATAAGTCACGTTTTGCAATACATCCAGGTACAAATAAAATGTATCGGGATTTGAAGCAACATTATTGGTGGCCAGGTATGAAGAAAGATATTGCTAAATATCTTGAGCAATGCCTGACATGTCTTCAGGTAAAGATTGAACATCAACGTCCTTATGGTAAATTACAATCTTTAGAAATTCCGGTGTGGAAATGGGATCATATCACTATGGATTTCATAACCAAATTGCCGAGAACATCGAAAGGTTATGATGCTATATGGGTGATAGTAGATTGGTTATCCAAATCTGCACATTTCTTACCTATGAAAGAATCTTATCCAATGGAAAGATTGGCAAAATTATACATTGATGAGATAGTGACACGACATGGTGTTCCTCTATCAATTGTTTCTGATAGGGATAGTCGGTTCGCTTCTATGTTTTGGAAGAGTTTCCAAAGAGAAATGGGTTCGCAAATTAAGCTAAGTACAACTTATCACCCTCAGACTGATGGACAGAGTGAACGAACTATTCAAACTTTAGAAGATATGTTGAGAGCATGTGTCATTGATTTTGGAGGATCATGGGATAGTCATTTGGCTTTGGTGAAATTTGCGTACAACAATAGCTATCATTCAAGTATTCAAGCAGCACCTTTCGAGGTTTTGTATGGACAAAAATGTCGAACTCCTTTGTGTTGGAATGAAATTGGTGAAAAACAGTTAGCTGGGCCTGAGTTAGTTCATCAAACTGCAGATAAAATTGGAGTAATACGGGAACGAATGAAAGTGGCACAAGATAGACAAAGAAGTTATGCAGATAAACGTCGGAAGCCGATTGAGTTTCAAGTGGGTGATAGAGTAATGTTGAAAATATCACCTTGGAAAGGAATAGTACGTTTTGGAAAGAGAGGGAAGTTAAGTCCAAGATATGTTGGACCATTCCCTATTATTGAAAGAGTTGGGGAAGTGGCCTACAAATTAGAACTTCCTTTGAAATTAAGTGGAATTCAAGACACGTTCCATGTGTCAAATTTGAGGAAGTGTCTAATAAGTCCAGATGTGGCAGTACCATTACCTGAGATTAAGATAGATGAAAGATTATGCTTTGAAGAAACCCCTGAACAAATTACTGACTACAAAGTAAAGAAGTTACGAAACAAAGAAATTGGGTTAGTAAAGATTCAGTGGCGCTATCATAAGGGACCAGATGCCACTTGGGAATCAGAATCGGAAATGCGGAGGAAATATCCTTATCTATTTATTTAATGGAATTCCGGGACGGAATTCTTTTAAGGAGGGAATGTTGTAATATCCGGGTTATTTTATTTGAAATATTTTAAATTTTATGTTTATATTAATATTATATATATATATATATATATAGTGTTATGTGTGAAAGTAGAGTTGGGGGGAAGAGGCGGTTCCTGCACTTGTTATAAATAGCAAGTGCGTATGAAAGGAATGATGATAGTTATTTTCTTTTGAATATTTTGAGAAGCTAAATCAATTGAGAGTAAAGGCTGAAGGAGGATTTGCAGATTTGAAGTCAAAACTCACAATCAAAGGTGAGTGCATAAAAGCTTTGAGTATACATCTGTTTGCGTACAATTAAGTAGTTTTTAGAACTGGTTATTTATGGTTTAAAGTTCATATTGTGCGGATACTACACTAAATCGTCCAAGTAGTGTCCGGATTAATATCCGGACAAATAAACCGTGTAAGAGGTGACCGGTTTACTTCTAAACCGCTCAATAGGTGACCGGATCACACCTAAACCCGTCAAGGGTTGTGCGGTGTATTGACCGGATTTTTTTAAACCGGTCAAAGGTTGGGTAACGTTTTGTCAGGACCCTTATCCGGATAGAAATTGGAATATTTCTAAGTGTTAAATCGGTTAGGCTTTGGGAGGTATATCTTCCGGATTTGTTATCCGGATAGATATGTTAGAAATAAGTTTGTGTTAAATCGGACAAGGTTGACCGGACTTCAAATCCAGATGAGGTTGACCGGACTTCAAATCCGGTTAAAGAGATCGAAGAATTTTGAAATATTTTTTAGATGAAATGGCGGTGTAACCGCGCGAGAGATAGAGAGAGAGATGAAATGGCGGTGTAACCGCGAGAGAGAGAGAGAGAAAGGGATGAAATGGCGGTGTAGTGTAACCGCGAGAGGGATGTAATGGCGGTGTAACCGCGAGAAACATAAATAAATTTATGTTTCAGAACAGGTTTGATTATCAAACTGATTATTTGGAAAGTATATTGTTTGTTTGGAAATTATACACTCACTAGACCTTTTTGGTCTAACGTTCAGTTGTTGGACTAACCGGTTTTGCAGGTCATCATACTTGCAAGATAAAGGAAAGGGAAAAGTTTAAATGATGATGACATTTGTTTATTGATATATGTATTAAAGATACATTTTGTTAGTTCATGGTTTTTAACAATACTATTTTTAGTATTATGAGTATGATGATGTGAATTATCTATACATAGAATATTTGGGTTGTTACATACTCGTTGGAAAGAAATGTGGGTTGTTACAATATGCATTCTTATATGCTAGTCTGAATTGTATTACTTTAACCCACGCCTCAAGTAATACTTTGGCTAGGGATGTTCAAGAATCTTTATTTTAGGGTTATCATTACGTTCATCTATCAATGCATAAAATGAATTGACTACCACACCTTTTATTTATCATAACAAAATGTTTGCAATTATCTAATGATTGGTTTCTCGACATATCACCAACATTTTATCTTTTTAACTTTAATTAACTAACATCACCAAGCTATTTGTCATATTCAACCTCGGAATAATTATCTTCACCACCATATAAAGATATGTATGATCTTATGAAATTATTCCAATCTTAACTAATTGTAGTAGATCTCAATATTATCTTTTTTCTAACTATTAATAATACCATGCTTTCTCTACGGACACTAATCCATATTTATATGTATTGTAATTACTTCGATAATACATACACAAGATTGTATTATAGACACTCTTGTATCACTACTGTTTTCATAATAGATTTTAATACAAAATTGAGACGTTCAAACTTTTAGTTATTTTAATAGTTAAAAATATTTTTAACAGATTCTTTAATACAAAAAGATAAGACTTCTGTTTAATAATTTACTCAAACAAATTCTACTTGTAATTCTCAAAAATTATAATATATATATATATATATATATATATTCGAAATGTTGTTGCACATCAGCAATTTCGTTGTTTGAAACTTGGAAGAGATGGCAAAGTCGGGGGTGGTTGGGCACGCAAAAAACAACACAAAAATATATTAATCAATAAAAAGGTAAAGTTATATGTTTAAATTTAATTAATAGCAATCAAACAAATAAGTCGCCACGTGATGTTGATTTGATCTCAKTCAATGTATTTTTTTCATTTTTTTCCTTCTGTTTTTCAAAATTGATCAATAGTGGGTTAGGTGGTCATTACATTTAATAAGTATATTTTAGAGGACGTTTGTGTTTATAAAACACTTTTTTTAAATAATATCGTATAAATTTTTTAATAGKACTTTTAATTTCATAAGGGTCTTAAAAAACTATTTAAGACGCCCAAACGCATCATGCTCTTTCATAAGAAACATATATGTTTGGATCCATACACTTAATTCATGTAAAGTCGTCTATTAGCAYACTTAAAGATTTATGACATTCTTGTAAACTCGATTTTGTTGAAGTGAATATTTTGACCAATCAATTGTAATTGGATGGAACAACCTTTTTGGGCACTCTGTTAACCTGTACTCGAGATAAAAAGTGGAAAGGATAATCTAAATAAAGACTAAAATTCACAYCATTTTTATTTTTCTTCAATCTTGACATAACAATCGTCCAAACTCCAAATGCCATAAAATTTCATACAATTTGATATCATCCGTTTATTAACATCTATTAGTACTRTGATATCTTTATGGAAAAACGAGTACGATGAACTCACATATCGGCATATGCCTTCTCGACTGCAAATCTTTGTGCTAGCATCGTAACTCCCATGTACCTTCCGAGCATCATGAGGCTAGCTTGCGGATTAGTTCCTGGAGAGTTGAGGAAAGTGGATCCATCCATGACTCGAAGACCTTCGACACCAATWACCTTATATTCATTGTCAATAACTCTGCCAACTTGACACCCACCATGATAATGCCAYATAGTCRTTACACTGTCCTTGCAATATTGTTCGAAGGTCGAAAATGTTAGATTGTTTGGATTCTGGTTATATGGTAGTCTTGCGTTAAGATCGAGAATATCTTGGGTCGTCATATTGGGATACTTGTAGTTCGCGAACGCTTCTGTTTCAATAGCT
>NW_020204173.1:12684-14237 GCF_001531365.2 Cynara cardunculus var. scolymus
ATATATATATATATATATATATTTGGTCGATGTAGAACTCCAAGAGTTTGTAAGCATCCAATTTAGGAATTTGATATAAGTGTATAATGTAGATATATATGTGTACCCGATAGTCATAGCCCAGATATGYTGAAATATCTGCKAAGAGWAAATTAAYGCCCCCGGATTCTTCGATGTAGCTACCAAAGTCAGTAATACCAACATTTTGGACTAAGGATGCTTCAACGTCAACGAGAGCCGGGACAAAAAATCCGTTGAGGGGGTTATCCGACATGTTCTTACCAACTAAAGGTTGGTCAAGCACAACTTTGATCTTAAGTGCTTCGAGTTGCTCTCTTGGTCCTATGCCACTCAACATCAAAAGTTGTGGGCTACCAAGAGCTCCTGCAGACAATATGATTTCATCACTCTCTCCGCCATTTAGAAATGCCCAATGCATATTCCCAAATTTATCCTCAAAGGCAACTCCAAAAGCCACTGGGGTTGATTCTCCTGCTGTAAATAGTAAAAATAACAAGTAAGCTCTAGTAATAAATTAACAACTTTGGCACGCATAACATGTAGTGTACCACTAAAAGAAATTGGGTTTATATTTTATGTCCAAGTGTCATAATAAACYATTTTGTAGGATAAATAATTGCATATCCTACTTAAAGATGTTGTAATAGGTTTATGAYGYTTTTAAACATTATTAAACTAAAGTTTTTYAGGACAATTTTGAAACAAAGTTTCATATTAGCCTTTTTATAAAAAAAWTGTCATATAAAAAWATGTTTATAAATWGTCCRGTAAAAATTGCTAATAGGATAYTTTGTTTCAAAAGTGTTCTAAATATCTTGTTAAGATACCTAAAATCGTTTAATAAATTTATTACACCACTTTAGATAAGATATACAATTGTTTGGTCCTATAAACTTAAGTCATATAAAATAGTCTATTATTACACTTTAAACACTTTTGACATTCTATAAACTCAAATTTTGTTGTTATGTACCTATATATGTGTGTCTATATATATATATATATATAAAGGAGGTTTCAGGTACAACTTATACAATTGTTACAAACTAAACATCTAAATCAATTGATATCTTTATGGAAAGGATGTGGTTATATTTATTATGATTTTAATATTTATGGAAAATGATTAAAATTTATTAATTATGATATATGCTTTATATTAGAAAAAAATCAAGATATTTACGAGACCTCATATTCACTTAAATTGAAAGGATGATTTAGATTGAGTTTTATTGGCTTTAATGGGTCGGGTTGTAGTGTAGTGCGGTTCTGAATCTAGAACTCGAATCTTTAATTAATCATCATTCATACTTTGTTCTGTTGATTATCTTTCTTGATTTTATTTACAAATTTAAGACAGCTATAAACTGGTTGGTTATTATTTTATCTTAAAATATATTAATATGAGTTTCAAAGTAGAGATTATAAAATTCCGATTTCCTAGTATAATTTATTTGATTCAAAGTTTTATTATAATTTAGATTTAAAATAAAAAATATATTTATTTTAGTTCAAATATGATTTTTTTATAG
>NW_020204174.1:0-13683 GCF_001531365.2 Cynara cardunculus var. scolymus
TTAGATAGGTTTCTTTTACCTTATCTTTCCGCAAACAATCTTGTAAAATCTGTATTGATCTTCTCTATCAATATATATTTTAAATTTGAAAACTGTGTTTGTATTCATCCCCCCCCTTCTACAAACTGTTTAGTATTCTTGTAGACCCTTTTGGGACCAACAAGAACAACCTCCACCGCCATACTTACACCCTTTTTTTCTCAAAAATCTTTTTAGAAGTAAGGATAAGATAAACCTTATCTTTTATCTTCTTTTTATATGCTTACTAAAGGCGGTGTGATTACATAATAATATAAAACTCTTTGGGCGGTGGGTTTTAATATTTTAAAACCAATTTTACTTCACCACGAAGGTATCACATATTTTAATCATATTTTATGTATGCTTATTATCATATACACACACATATCATCATCCTCTCATGTATGCATAACATTTCACATGTTCACATATATATATACGTGATTCATGCCTTTATTAAAATAACATGCATGTCATCACATATTTCACATAATAATCATATAAAGTTACCTCAACCGATGTTGTCTGAACCCCGGTTATCACAGTGTACAAGTCATTACTCTTTGAGTTTATCTTTCTATAAATATGGATTCAATTGGGCAATCATTTTGGTCGTATGGATTTGTTTTATATGACTCTATGGCAGAAATCCTTTATCATATAATTGCCCTTCGAACCTTGAATCCTGTTGTTGCACAGAAGATCATAATTGGGTTATCCCACACTTCAATAGTTGCACTCAATCATAGGAGGTGTTTCCTAATTTGTTTTTAAATAGTCAAGATCATGGCACTTTCACATTACCAACACCTCCCTACGAATATTGGAGTAACACTTATTCAAAAACTTTGACCAATCTTAGGAGGAACAGGTTGATTTTTCTGGGAGTTCTCAAGGGATGATTTTAACAACTCATTTTTACCCTCTACATTATTTTTAGAACAAGTTAAAAATTCCAAATCTTTTGAAACTATGATCAATGATTACAAGTAAAGTTTGCAAACTATGATAAATAATCACTCACAAAGTATGCAAACTATGATGAATAATCTAACAACATATGTTGGTAACATCACAACTTATGTTGAAGAGATCATTTGTGAGCATAAAAGACAAACCAAATTTCTATACCAAGTGATATTGAAAAATCTAAGTGTTGGTAAGGATGAGAGTAAGGTCAATACTTTGGAAAATAGTCAAAAGATAGAGAGTCTCGAGGAAGTACCTGGACATTTGAGCAACCCTTCTTCACTCCAAAATAGTGAAGAGGTGCAACAAAATGGCAAGATTGCCACTACCCCATGCTTTAAATCTGTACAAAAAGAACATACTGCTGTAGATACTACAACATCCTTCCAGCAAAGCTGTGCATAAAATCTTCAAGGTGGTTTAAAAAGGAACGTGATGTTCAATCCAAAGACTCACGAAGCTTCATAAAATCATGTTCTATTGTTCGTGAGGTGATTTGAAAATTCTTAGTGGGATGAAATATTTCCCCATTTATGCATTGAAATCTTGTGCCATCAAGAAGTAAAACAAGTGATAAGAAAAGTATGGAAGCATAAGTGGAAAGAGAAACACCAAGACGAGTTGGTGAGGAAAGTTTGGATTAAAAAGCAAATTGATGTGCTCTAGCAAATTCCACCATTTCTCAAGAAGTTGTCAACAAGAGATTCAATAGCTGAAGGAGAACATCTTGCTAATAGAAGGAAGTGCAGAGTCTGGTGCTACAACATTCATCCCAATAACAACAACACAACCTACTCTTTTGGTGTAGGCCAAGTTCAATTCTTGATCTTTAGCTGTAACAACCATAAGCTTAAAATAATCTTCTCATAGCCTTTGCCAAAACCGACAATTACAAATATTAACAATTCAATAAATTTCTCAAGAGTTGCAGTGAAAATAAAGTAATACTGTTGATATTATAACAATAATAGAAATAAGTCTCTAGACGGTTATCTAACTAGAAGAGAGCTCCCTCGACGCACCTTCCTAGATTACACCTTCCCCTTGCCCTTATTACAGCTCTCCACATGGTACTTCCTTGAAAAGGTTTTCAGGTTTCTAAAAGCAAGACTTAGACCAAAGATCTAGTGAATTCTCTCTAAAACATGAGTAAGATAACACATTTTAACATAAAGCCACAATATGAAACAATAAAGTACTCACTCCAAAACACCAACACAAATACATGTTGCAATGATAGAAAAAACCATAGTCACACACTCGTGACAATGATTCAGACTCACACTTCCCTTTTTCAAGCTCAATGGAACAAATTCAGGTCCCTTGATCGGGTACACATTTCCCATATTTCAAAACAACAATATGCACACTCACACTAAAACTTACATCTAACCTTAAACCATTTTCCAAATATTTGATGAACACTAAGAAAATAAACCAATTATGATTTCAAAGTATATGGTAAGTATACGGTTGTCAAAATAACGAGAGAAAGTCACTTGAGGTACAATCTTAGAAGTACACCTTTAGACTAGGATCAGACCAACCGAACACCTGAACTTAGTTGTTCAAATGATGGGTTAACGCCTCAACTACATCCTAAATCATTACTTCTAGTCCCTCCTAAGGTCATGGTTCAAGATACCGTTCTAAATTACACATTGTACGAAAATTAAATTTCATGAAACAAAGGCTTATGCGGCTTGGCCTGTAACCTAAAGTTGCGGTGCTACCCGTGCAACCTTCTGTTTCGCCTGCACAAACCCGCACGAAGGTCATCCATCCATACGTAACACCAAACATGTTTTCCATGATATATGGGTTAAAACTCAGCCTTAACTCATATGATTTCATCCCCAAAAAATATCTAATCCACTATATTCAAGTAGACAATCACCATTGCAAGATAAAACTCAAAACCCTAGAATTGAAATAAAAAACCATCCAAGTTGTTGAAAGAACATTTATAAAAAAAAAAATCATAGATAATACCAATATAGTAGAGATTTCTAACCATGGAATCATCTTCCCAACCAATCACCAACATAGAACTCTATTTTCCCCAAAAAAGACTTTAATAGTGAAGATGATTGCATAGAAGAGTAAGGCTCTTACCTGAGATTGAAGCTTGCACACTTGACCTCTTTCAAATTTCTACCTTTCTTCTTCTCTTCTCCCTTCTTCTTCTCAAAATCACACACACACATACACCTTAGCTTCTTCAAATTGAAATGAGGAGAAAATGAAGAATATTTTTTTATTCAACTATCTACACTCTGACCCCTGTAGATAACTTAACTTTTTAGTTTGCCCCCAAAACTCTAAGTATTTTAGATATATAGGAATTGGGTTATTACAACTTACCCCCTTAAAAAATTCAGTCCTCGAAATTCCTCTAGGCGAACAAATGGGGATATTTGACCTTCATCACCTCTTCGGTTCCCACGTCGTATCCTAACCCTTATGAAATTTCCAATGCACCTTCGTTAATGCGATTTTCTTATTTCTCAATTCCTTGACCTTTCGGTCCACAATTGCATCTGGTTCTTCAATGAAGTTCAACTTTTCATTGACTTGCACATCTTGCAACGGTACGGACATAGTTATGTGTGATAACCAGGCTTTCAGACATATTGGGTTAAGGTACATTATGTGTTTATGTGTTAATAAGCATGAATTAGTTGGAAGTATGTGATTATGCATGCAAAATAAAATGGATTATATGTGTATGTGGTGTGAATGATTTCTATCCACATAATTGGAATCAACATACAAGCACCTTGGTAAGCAGCTTGTATGATGCTGCTGAATGATTTCTGTCCACATAATTGGAAGCARCATACAAGCACCTTGGTAAGCAGCTTGTATGATGCTGCTGAATGATTTTTGTCCACATAATTGGAAGCAGCATACAAGCACCTTGGTAAGCAGCATACAAGCACCTTGGTAAGCAGCTTGTATGATGCTGCTGTTAAGAAGCCTTCTTGACCAAGTATTTGTGTTTGCTTGTCTGTGAAGTAAATTTTCACCGCCTGTTTTCTAAAAACCACCTGTGTGTGGCTATTTAAAGAGAGATGCGGTAAGAATCCTCCCTTACCATTTGCATCTCAAAGAATTTCTGTGGAAAGAAGAGTGTGGAATTTTGTGTAAAAAGCTGATTGATCAAAGACCTTAAAACATAAGCTATTTTTAACAGAACTTGTTTCATATTAAAAGCTGTTGTTTGCTGCAGAATCTGTTTTGGAAAGGTGAGTGGTTCTGAAACTAAACTCCTCATGTGTTTGTGGTATAAACTGTTTTGATCTTAATTTGGAAGATGTTAAACTGGTTTCAAACATCTGTTAAGCTGTTACTGTTTTTGGCTGTTGTTTTTGGGTAACCAAAAGGCAGATGGTGTTTTTAAAACAGACTGATCTATGGTTCTGTTTTGAGGATCTAAATGAGTTTAAACAGCCATGATTTATGAACAAGAGTGTTCTTATGGTTCAATCGGGTTTTGAAATATAAACCTGTGGGGGGATCCAAAATTGCTGTTTGGAAAGAACATGAGTTTTCTTATGGTTCAATCAGGTTTTGAAATATAAACCTGTGGGGGGAACCGGATTTTGATGAAACTATGAACAGGTTCACTCTGACAGGAATACTGCAGCTTGTTAGTTGGATGAAATACTTCATATGATTTTCAGGGGAAATAAGGTTGGTCGTGTGTGGTTTGTGATAGCTGTTGCTATGATGGGGATTCTRGATGTAATAAGGATGGTCGTTGTGTGTGCATGGTATAACTATTGCTATTATGTCTCTTAGGATACAACAGATTGGAGTTCTCACTTCWTAGWGATTTGAGGATTCAGAGATGTTGTTCTTATTAGAGATGATAGTATTGATGTTATGGATTGGGAAAAATATGGCCCTTGGTCATGGATTTTGGATAAAACTGTTTTGATCATATTGTTGAACCAGAGGTACTACAAAGGCTCTGGTATACCTGTCAAGGAACCAGAGGGCTTTGGTTGGTATCTATTTTAAAGAACCAGAAGGGTGTGGTAAGTGTTTGAAAACAATGCAAGTGTTTTTGCATAGTCGGTTGTGAAAATCAGAAGCTCTGTATCTAACATATCAAAAATTGGTCTATCACACAGAAGCTCTGTATTTGTTAAATACATAGCTCTGTATTAAAAATTGGGTTTTTGTGCAAAGGCTCTGTATCCGCTAGATACAGAGCTCTGCTTTTAAAATAAGGCTTCCGCATACAGAGGCTCTGCATCTTCTAAATAAGAGCTCTGTATTAAACTTCCTTTATAAAAATCATTTTGAGAGTTTTTATACTTGGATTCTTTTTATGAAAAATAGACCAGAGGAGCTCTGGTTGGTCTTGATTTTAGATTGGAAGCTCTGGATTGAGGAACCAGAGGCTCTTGTTAAACTTAAAGCCTTTTATAAATATTTTGGTTTTGAACCAGAGGTTCTGGATTGAGGAACTAGAAACTCTGCTCATAAATCTAAAAGAGTTTTCAAATGTTTTTATACTTGGCGAACTTCCTTATAATAGTCCAGAGGGGCTCTGGATGGCCTTGAGCGCTAGTCCGGAGAGGCTCTGGATGGTCTTACGCGCAATTCCAGAAGCTCTGGTTGAGCGTGCATGTATTGTCCAGAAGCTCTGGAAGAGGAACCAGAGGGGCTCTGGACCTCTTGGCGTCAAATTTTCTAAGTGTTGATTTTTGACCAGAGGACCGATGGACCAAAGCAGAATCTGTTTTTATGCCACAATTTGTGATAAAGGTTTTGGTGTTTATCACCCTGCACTGCATGAAAAAGGGGGATCTCACTAGACTGTTGTCTAACCCTCATTTTGTGTGTTTCAATTATTGTGTGCAGGTAATACCAGCTATAGTGATAAGGGGAAAGGCATACTATGATTCTATTTTTACTTGCATGTGGGAATATAGGAACTCATAGGAATTACATTTGCAAGAACTTGTATTTGGAATTTTTGAGTTGTGTATTTCGTATTTTAGACTCTTGTATTATGGACCTATGTGGGTTTAAAACATGTATTCGATGTATGAAATATGTGTTATATGCAATGTATGGATTTGGAGGTGTAACATTATGTCTACCAAACATTTTCACAAATTAGACACATGGAACATGTTATGGATTGCTCGAAGTTGTTCGAGTAGATTCAACTTATATGCCACCTCGTCCACCCGTTCCGTTATTATGAACGGTCCAATGTATCGAGGACTCAACTTCCCTTTCTTCCAAAACTGCACAACCCCTTTCCAAGGCGAGATTCTTAACATTACACTGTCTCCCACTTGGAACTCAATTAGTTTTCTTTGTTTGTTCGCATACATCTTTTGGCAGCCTTGTGCCACTCTCAATTTCTCAGAATCTGGTGATCTTCATGGCGGTCAATTGCACGATTTTCGTTCCCACCAATTGGTTTTCTCCAACTTCATTCCAACATAAAGGAGTCCTACACTTGCGACTCAAAAAGTGTCGCTTGAATACTTGCATGATAACCTTTGTTGTAGGAAAACTTGATCAATGGCAAATGCACTTCCCAAGAACCACTAAAATCAATGGTGCATGCTCTAAGCATATCTTCAAGAGCTTGCATTCAATCTGTCCATTTGTATGTCGGTGGTAAGTAGTGCTTAACTTTATCTATGAACCCAACTCTCCTTGGAAACTTCTCCAAAACGAAGAAGTGAAACGACTATCACAATCATAAACTATAGATAATAGCACGTCGTGCCTACATACAATCTCATCGATATACATATTTGCTAACTCATCCATTAGATATGTCTCCTTAATTGGTGTCCGTGGTAATTTCAATATGAAGTCCATGGTGATGTCATCCCACTTCCACACTGGAATTTCTAACGGTTGAAGCTTCCAATAAGGTCTTTGATGTTCCGCCTTGACTTATATGCACATCAATCTCCTTTCTACAAAATAAGCTATGTCCTTATTTATTCCTGACCACCATTAAAATTGCTGAAAGTCTCGATACATTTTTGTTGGTACCCGGATATACAGAATATCGGGACTTATGTGCCTCCTTTAACACTCTCTCACGTATCCCGCTAAGCTTAGGGGTCCATACACGATCTCTAAAAAAATTTAGATTGCTACTCTTACATAACAAAAATGACATGTTTCCCACCATTCTTTCACTCTTCAAGTTCACTTCCAAAAGTGCCTCTTCTTAGAATTTCTTGATCTCATAAAAAATAGTAGATGGTGCTTCAGCTAGAAAGGCTACCACTTCTGTGAATTCCCCTCTCTCTTTCCTGCTTAGGGCATCGGCTACTACATTTGCTTTCCCCGGATGATACAAGATCACACAATCATAATCATTCAACAGTTCCATCCATCTTCTCTGTCATATATTCAATTTCTTTTGATCAAATAAATGTTTGAGGCTTTTGTGGTTAGTATAAATATGAAATTTCACACATAAAAGTAATGTCTACATATCTTCAAGGCAAAAATTACTGCCACCAACTCCATGCCATGAGTGGGGTAATTCATTTCATGATCTTTCAACTGCAATGAGACATAAGACATCACCTTCCCGTTTTTCATAAGCACCCACTCCAATCCTAATTTGGATGCATCATTATATATTATAACTTATGACCTGTCCGGTAAGCACAAAATCATTGCACTACTCAACTTTTCCTTCAACAGATTGAATGTCGACTCTTGAACATTAGTTCACAAAACTTGAACGTTTTCTTGGTCAACACGGTCAATGGTATTGCTATTTGTGAAAAGTCCTAAATGAAATTCCGATACTAACAATTCCATAAAATTCTCATGAATTGCAACGGAGATAAAGTAATATTATTGTGATTATAACAATACTATAAGTAACTCTCTAGATGGTTATCTAACTAGAAGAGAGCTCCCTCGATGCACCTTCCTAGCTCACACCTTCCATTTGACTTTACTAGAGCACTCCACATGGTACTTCCCTGAAAAGGTTTTCAATTTTATAAAGTGAGGGTTAGACCAAAGGTCTAGTTAATTCCTTCTAACACATGAGTAAAATAAAACATTTTAATATAATCCATAATATGAACAGCAAAGTATTCACTCCAAAACACCAACACAAATACCTGTTGCAAAGGTAGAACACACCGGTAGTCACGCACAACTGTGACAACGATTCGAGCTCATACTTGCCCTTTTTCAAGCTCTATGAAAAAAATTAATGTGCCTTGATCGGGTACATACTTCTCATATTTCAAAACATCAATATATACACTCACACTAAGACTCATACATAACCATAAACCATATTCCAAATATTTGATGCACATTAAGAAAATAAACCAGTTATGTTTTCAACCTAAATGGTAAGTATATGGTTGTCAAAATAAGGAGAGGAACTCACCTGAGGTACAAGCTTAGAAGTATAACTTTAGACTAGGATCACACAATTGAACACCTGAATTTAGTTTTCAATGATGAGTTAACACCTCAACTACATCCCTAAATCATTACTTCTACTATGTCCTAAGGTCATGGTCAAGATACTATTCTAAATTACACACTGTATGAAAATTGAATTTGGTGAAACAGAGGCTTATGCTGCTTGGTTCGCAACCTTCTCTTTCGCATGCACAAACTTGCATGAAGGTTATCCTTCCAAGCCCAACACCAAATATGCTTGCCATGATTTTATGGGTTAAAACTCACCTAAACTCATATGATTTCATCCCCAAACAATATCTAATCCATTATATTCAGTTAGATTAGATAAAACACAAAACCCTAGAATTGAAATCAAAACTGTCCAAGTTGTTGCAAAAACATTTATGAAAAAAAAAATCGTAGATAAGATCAATATACTTGATATATAGGACTTGGGTTATTACATTAGCTCAATTTTTTCTATGTTATTTTTAATTTATTTGAGTCTGGGAAATGTCTTTTATTTTAGGATTTTATTTTTGCAAGCGAAGTAAGTTGTTTATATTATCTTAAATGTGTTCATAGCCCAGTAAATTGCTAGTTTTTTTTACCATCCTTTAACTTACTTTGTTTTTTTTTTGTTAGAACTAGCCACTCTATTTTTAGCACACAATTTGGTCTAGACTTCCTCTAATTTCTAGGAAGATATATAGGTCATTTTTTCTTTTCATCATAGCCCTTTGAGACCCTTGTTCTAAATGGTCAAATTCATCCAAAAACAAGACGTTCTATCAAATGAATTTGTGGGAGGAAAATCCATACAAAAGAAGAAATTGCAAAAAGGTGAGCATAGATCCAAACGTTCCTTGAGATGGATATGTCAAAAAACAAAAAATAGTTAACATGATGTAGCGAAAATGCTCAAAAAGAAAACAAAATTCATTATTTGCATCATTAAGAGAGAAAAGGCTTAAATTAGAACAAGTGTTGGAAAAGTCCTAATGATCCTTGAATAGGCAAGTTTTTAACCTAACACAAAGAAAAGTGGGGATTAGCATATGGTTAATACAAGTGGTTAGCACAGGAATGTCTTTACTATTAGTTTATGAAAGGCTATGGATAACATGATGAATATAGCAACTTTATTTATATATGCACTTATTGCTATGACTTGCATTTTCCTCAAATTGAGTCATTTTTTAGTTGTCATTTGGTTGCTTGACTTTTCGTTTGGGGTGTAATATGCATTGTGTGCACCAATACTATAACATTAATTTCTCTGCTTTTAACTATCTTAGTTTCCTCTTATATCCCAAAATTGAGTCTTGTATTATCTTATTTTTCCCCTTTCTTATTTTATGAAGCTACAATTGTGATTAATCTATAAAAAAGCTATGAAGTGCACATTTGATCTTTTGGGAATACTGTTTGTGATGTGTCTATGCCACAACATTGGAATCTGATGGCTTATCGAGATCTTCATGCGTTAAGCCATGGGATGTGCATGAAACAAGCTTCTGATGACTTGAAGATCAAGATATGATGCTTTTAGATAACCTGATGACTTTAAAGTTGTAGTTAAATGTTGCACTCTGAAAGTTCACATAGAATATATCAAGATATCAAAGTAATAATTAGTAGACAAAGAACAAGCTGTGAGAAGAAATGTTTATTTATCGATCAAGGAAAGAATTACAAGAATTGGCCATTTTCTATTACAAAATCTTATTACCAAAGACTAATAAGCTATCTTTATACACAAAAAGAATGACTATGATTACAGTGCATAAAAGACAATCCTATCAATATATTACACGTGCCAAGATACCATATTTGATAGTCTTTAATTCTTAGAAGCTTTGTCTTTCAAATCCTCCAAGTATGTCTAGTTCAGAGTTATTCTAACTCTGAATTCTTAGTCTTCAGACTTATTACTTCTTCAGATTGCGTCTCTTTAGACTTATTACTTGGTCGCTTGTAGAAGTCTAAGGTTTGTTCTTCCAGAACTCTGAAGTCTACTCTTTAGAGTTGTCACTTAGCCGCATAAAGAAGTCTGAAGTCTACCCGAACTCTGTAATCATATTTCTCATATTTCTGAAGAGAAGTCTTCAGAGTTAAGACTTAGATAATTTTCTTTACTTGAACTCTAGATTCTTGTCTTTCAGACTTCCAAAGAGAAGTCTTCAGAATTAACACTTAGACAATTTGAAGCAACTTTATTCTTGATTTTAGAATCTCCACTTTCGCTCCAAATGTCGAACCCTCTATCAATTAGAATTGGAATAAATTTCTCTTGGATGATGGCTTTGTAGTTCAACTGTGATTCAATTTCTTTCTTCATCCAAATAATTAGCTTCTTGACTTTGGCCCAATCTTCATGTGAGACAATCCTTGGTCTTTCACATAACCTCTTTTCTAAAGAATTTTTGACTTCTTCCAAAGTTTAGAAGAAGAACTTTCCTTGAAGATTTTTGCATATATAGCCAGTTGGTTCACATATCACTGTGCCTGTGTATAGGCCTTCCATTCCATGCAGATGGACAATTGGAGGTAACAGGAATACCCTTTATCTTTTCAGCACCAGGGCAATCTGGAAGTCAACCATACCATCCCAGAGAATATCTCTAAGGATTCCATGAGTTATGGCAATTAACCCTTTTCTGAATTTGGCTGCTTTGTCTTCAAATGGAGCCAACTTGATATATATTTGAAGCATATCTTGAAGATGTATATATGGAAAATCATTTTCAGAAAAGTCATATATCTTTCTGTCTTCTCTCTCCAAAATGAATAGTTGATAAGAGATTCTCCTCCAAGACCTTTGTTTCACATCTACAAGTCTAGTAATGAGCAAGTCAGAGTAAACATCTCTTCTGAGTTTCCCAATCCTTTGCATGAAAGCTTCATATTGTCTCTTAAATCTAGGGGTCTTCCTGGTGAAAAAATCAATATAGATAATCACTTTGAATTCCTCATCTGCCATGAATCTATTCCAAATTTTAAACTCTAGGAACCATTAATCCAGATTCAGAGTGTTCTCCTTTTCTTCAGTCTTCTTAGATTCAGAATTAAGTTCTGGAGAGATGAAATATTCTGAAGGAAGAAACACATCCTTTTCAAAAGCTATCTTGGAGTTTTCTTCTGAGATGATCAAGTCTAGGAATTCTTTCACCAGGCTTCTCAATAGTCTTTCCTTAATTTCCTCCACAAAATTTTCTTTGACCTCTTTTTGAGTGGTTGTGGCCTATTCAATCTCTTTTAGAAAGAACTTCAAGATATCAGATGATAATAGAGGGATGTTGGTAATCTTTAAGACAAATTTGTTGGTGGTGGTGCTGAAGTAGTACTCTGGTTGCACCATGTTTGTGAATTTTCCAAACATTAGAATGTCATCATAAGTTTGTGAAAGTGGATCTTCACAATTTAGTCTTGTCAACTTTAAATCAACAACAACTTGAAGATCATACAACCCCAAATTTTTGATGTAGATTCCCATTCGTCTTCTTAGATCTAGCTCAACCCATGAAATATCTGCCCTTTGAAAAAAATTGAGCAGAAACAGTTGATCACCAAACTTTAATCTTGAAAAGTTTGCACTTGTTATTCTATACTTGCAGTTGTCTTTTCTTAGTACAATGAGGTCTAGATAATCCACAACTGCAAAGATTCTGCATTCAAATTCAGCAACTTGGATTATGGGGCAGTTTAGATTTCTAAGTATATCATTTGAATTTCTCAAGGCCAGCTCCCATTGATCTCATGTTCTAATAGGCTCTTCTTTTCTCTGTCCATTAGGAACATGTTCCCGAAATTTTCAAATATGACAATTAAACCATCTTGCTTGATCATTTCAACTTCATCATCTGGCCCCTTTTCGCTATCATATTCACTCTCTACTGCTTCTGGTTGTTCAAAATTTGTTTCTGTTTGGTTGGTCTGTACAAACTGTGTGAAAGGTGAAAAAATTATAATATCAAGACGTGAGTTTCTAAAAACTTCCTCATGCTTGTCTTCTTGTTCATCATTTGGATTTTTAAATACCCCAATAGAACTTGAGATATTCTCTTTATTCAAATCAGTCTCCATGTCTTCAAATAGACAATTTTCTGTCTCATCACCACTACCCTTTGCAGGTTCTTCATCTGAACTAGCTTTTCTGATTTCTCTACCTCAACCCCTTTACCTATCTCAATAGACACATCCAACCTCAGCTTCTTAGTTCTCTCCTCCTCATGATCATTAGAGTCATTCTGATCATCATGCCTCCTATTTGAAGATTGATCATGCTCTCTACAGTTTAGGCTCTAAAGATCCCTTCTGATCAAGGTTGTCATGTACCTTAGATTAACCACATCTTCATTTAACTCAGTGAATTGAGCGGCTATAGCAAACTCTTATGTGTTTGGCATGTAGGCATTAGGCATGACAGGGATAAGATTAGATGTTGAAGCAGATGGATCACATGAGGGTTGGTTAGGTGTATAGGCTTGTGTATGGGGGTGATCCATAGATTGAGACTACTTTTGGGTTGTAAGGTGGTTGAGTATGGTGGTTTGAGGCTGTGCATGCATCTCCATCATTCTTTTGGATAGAATTTCAAATTTTTTGAGAATACAACTTTGAAATACTTCAAAGTCATTTTTTGAGACAGAGTTGGAAGGCAAGTCCTTGAGAGTCTTTGAATTACTTTCTTTAACAACTTTCACCCTTTCAAGTTGGTCCTCAGCAAGCAGAACAAAGTTGTCAAGGCCATAGAGTTTTTCACCAAAGTTTTCATCCATTGAGTCCACCCTAGCCTCCAAACTCCTTTGATGTTGCATTGCCATCAATTCATTTAGTTTTGAATGAATCTTTCAAATTCATTCTTACAAAATTCACTGAAGTTGTTAAACTTTGTAAGTGCGACAATTGTGGATAGGAAACCAGGATCAACAGATGATCCTGTTTGCAATCCTACAACTGGTGTAGGTTGGCCTGATGATGTGACAAACACATCATGTACAATAAATGTACTTGAGATTGGGATTTTGTTGATGTTCATCCCACCAGGACTTCCACCCAATCCTTGATCATTCAAAGATGGAATGTCTATGGGTGTTGTTATAGATTGACAAAAAATCTATTGAGATAGTGTTGGTCCCAAAAGGGTCTACAAGAATACTAAACAATTTGTAGAAGGGGGGGGGATGAATACAAACACAATTTTCAAATTTAAAATATATATATTGATAAAGAAGATCAATACAGATTTTACAAGATTGT
>NW_020204175.1:0-1291 GCF_001531365.2 Cynara cardunculus var. scolymus
GAATGCAACACTACTGAATGCACAAGATGCAGCTTTAATCTGCCCACAATCCAGCACATTCTTTGAAGCACGGAATAGCCACTCACCCCAAAAGTAGCTAATTCATCCAAAACAGGATAGATAAATGTGTGGATTACTTGACAAAACAGTGCAAACAGTCTAATGACAAAGAAACTTTCAATGAACCATAAATTGAGTAGGAATTCAGCTTTAGAGCTAGATTCAATTAGAGATAACTTGAATAACCGAAGCAAACACCATTGAAATTAAAAACCGGAGAGAAGAATTGACAATTAAGCTTTATAACTTCAAGAAACAGCAGGTCAATTTAATTTTTTTTTTTACAGAGATGCTGTTAATGCTTCTAAGGGTAAAGCATGAAGGAAATTGCCATTAAACATGAAGGAATAGAGATAACAGGCAAGAAAAACAGTGAGTTATTATAGATTTAAATCCACAAAGAGAGAAGATGAAATAATACTCAATAAATTGTTGATAAATATATGTTTGGCAAATAAACCACCAATTGCCTTAGGCTGAGTACCATAAACTCTTGCTAAACGCCTATGCGTAGATTTTACAAGAACAAAGTTCAATAAATCGACTGATTCCAAGAAACTCTATAAACCTAGAGATTCAAGATCAAAAAAGATTCGAATTCATCCAAGAACAAATCTCTTAAAAGAAATCTGATTAAACGTTTAAACATATGATGAATTCAGAGTTTTTGGGACCAAACTGCAGTCGAACAGGAAGCAGTTCATGAGAGTATTTTTCAAGAAAATTGAATCTACTGCSAGAAAGATCGTATCGATAGAAGTTAATCGATTTAGCTTTGATACCAATTGTTATATCCCTGATATGACAGTAGAACAATTTAATAAAGGAAATCAAGAGAGATTTGTAGAAGAAGAAGATGAAATAGAAAACAACGCCGCTTTCTTTATTGAATGTAAATTACAGACTCTCAAGAACCCTAATCGACTCTCATATGATGAATCTAAATCTATGTTTTACTAAGAATTCTCTAAAATGCTCTCGTACATTCTCTCTGCCTGAAACACTACTATATATAGGCATAACTCCATGATAATCTGAATAGGATTAGCCTTATCCAAAATAGAATTAGCCTTATCCAGATTAGGATTCTGAAGATAGTCGTCTTGAAGGACCAGAGGATAGACAGACCAGAGAGGCTCCGTCACTCAAGAGGCTCTGGTCAATACAACCAGAGGCTCTAGTGTCTCTCACAGAGGCTCTGGTACTTGTGTCTTCACAGAGGCTCTGTGAC
>NW_020204175.1:3277-7296 GCF_001531365.2 Cynara cardunculus var. scolymus
ATAAATCTATCAAACATTTCTTTAATTATGCTTTCCACCCCAAATACGCAAAAACGATAAAAAGAGGGGCCGTGAATGCTCACTTTCCATAATGAAATAGCTCATATCACAATTTCAATCACGCTTTTCACCCCAAAACGCGAAAATGGTAAAAAAAAAAAAGGGGGCTGTGAAACTCACTCTTTTGCAATGCTCCACAAATTAGAGATACGATCCGGTCACCACACGAGCTTAACGATTCCCTATCAAAGAGGAATATCCAAAACCATCACTTATGGATTTAAAACTACTTATGGGGATTTATAAGTCCTAAGTCCATAAGTATCTACTTATATCCAACTTGATTATCTATAGTCCAAATATACATAATGTCCATATGCTCGTTAGTATAGTAATTTATACCGGAAGTAATGCAATAGTCCAATAAAAGAATCAAAATTTACAAAATCAAATAATCCCAAAATCTCATCTTTGGGCAGAAACTAATGATACATAAAATAATCAATTAATAGACTTCTAAAATGAGATAGTTTCCTATCTTTTTATATGAGATATAACACTGAGTTATGGTCATCGTGACCAAATTTTATGCATTTTTGACATGCAATAATGATTCAAATAATTTATGCAATACAATATAACACAACTGATATGGCAGATTACACCATGTTAGTAAAATACTTATTTAAAGAGTTCTACTAAGTGTTCTGCAGAAATTCAAGTTGTATTATAAACTTAACACTTATATGAAACTTTTAAACTAAGAATAACTCATTTTGGATGAGTTGAGAGGAAGATATGGCACCATAAATTACATGCACACATCTGTCATTAGTTGACAGATTACGCACTTAACTTAATTAAATTGGTTAACGCCTCAAAACTTCCTATTTTTGAGCGATATTGGGTTCATATGAACTCTAACTCATTAAAGAACATTTTAGAAGAAGAATCATACACATAAGAGCTAGTAAATAAAGAGATATTAGCATACAAAGTAGGAGTTGCATACTGGTGCTTTCACAGTTTGCACACCTAAAGTGTTTTAGGTGTTTGGAGAACAAAACTCCATATTTTCATGTTATTTCACTAGAATGCGAAAGATAACTCATATATTTAACTATCAAAAGAAGAATCATCCTTTTTCATCGAGTTTTGAAAGAGATATGGCCTTTGGAACATACATATACAAATCTGTCAGATTYCGACAGATTGCATGCTCACTTTGTTTTGAGTATTTAAAACCTCAAATCACCACATTGTTGAATGAAATCAGTGGCATTTGAAAGGTTACTCATTAAGTTAACTTCCAGAAGAAAAATCAATGATTTTAAATGATTATTTAGAGAGTTATGACTGTTTAAAGTAGGGTTTACCTACTGAAAAATTCTCAGATGCACATATATAATGTTTTGAGTATTTGGGGAGTCAAAACTCAATGTTTTTGAGTAAGACCAATTGTATTACAACCCCAACTCAATAAATAAACTTTTAGAAGAAGATTCATAACCTTTGAACATATTATTTTTAAGATATCGATGATTTGTGCACATGCACATAATCTGTCAGCACCAAAAAATACCATTTTTAAGAAACAAACCCACATGCAACATGATTTTAGCCATTTTCTTAAGTTCTAATGTTTGGGTCATAGATTACCATCGTCATATGGACATTTTTACATGTTTTTGGTGTGTAATCTCTCCTTAAAATTCAGAATTTTCGGAGGTTAGAAGATAGTAGATAGAAATGCATAAAAGTGGTTCTCCCAAAATTTGCAAGAAAAAGAGGACGATGAAGATGTTACCTTGATTATTGATGTAAGGAATGTAATATCTTCAAATCCTTGCTATTTTGATGAAGAAATATAAAGAAATTTGCTGGAGTATGAAGGATGAATAAAGTAACCTTGAGAGTCTCTTGAGTTTAGAGATGGAGAGGGAGAGAGTTTCAAATTTTGAAAATGAGATAATGAGTTGAAAATGGAGAAATAAGGATTTTTATATGTGGGTATTAGGAGTGGGGGCTGGCCATGGGAGCCCAAGCCCACAAYAATAATAACTTTTTTTTATAAACTTTAAGCCCAAATTTGTTAAAATGTCATTTTTCTCAAATTTGATATTTTTCTTCAAATTAAAAACCCATGATGGCTAAATTCATTTAAATAAAAAGGTTTTATACTTAAAACACTAAAACTTGGTGTTTTATATAAATTGGGTATAAATTAGAGCATTTGGCACTGTATAGGACGTTTCAGATAATTACCGGTCGGAACCGGACTTTCTAAGCAACTACCGAAATTTCTTGAAATTTTTCGGCCAAACTAATCTAACTAACTCTTAATATTATAAATTATCTTCAATAACACTAATATAAACTTAATAAGAGCTAACCTGGAAGTTCAAATTTGACAGTTGTCACAAAAAAGAATGAAATATGGTCAAGTATGAGAATGGATAAGAAAAAGAATGAATCTTGAGACCAGAGGGGCTCTGGTTGCAAAGGATTTGAAATCCAGAGGCTCTGGTTGTGAAGGATGATGAGATTCTATGAAAAAATGGTTAAGTATGAAAAAGAATGTCTTTGAGACCAGAGCGGCTCTGGTTGCAAAGACGTTGAATCCTGAGGCTCTGGTCTTTAGAACCAGAGGCTCTGGTTGTGAATGATGGAGAAAAATAATATGAAATATGGCTAAGTATGAAGAGCAATGAGTCTTTGAGACCAGAGAGGCTCTGGTTGCAAAGACTTTGAATCCAGAGGCTCTGGTCTTTAGAACCAGAGGCTCTGGTTGTGAAGGATGAAGAAAAATAATATGAAATATGGCTAAGTATGAAGAGCAATGAGTCTTTAAGACCAGAGGGGCTCTGGTTGCAAAGACTTTGAATCCAGAGGCTCTGGTATTTAGAACCAGAGGCTCTGGTTGAGAAAAAGAATGTATAGCAAGCGAAGGAAAGCAGAGGCTCTGGTCTTTAGAAGCAGAGGCTCTGGTTGTGAGAACAAAATATAATGCAAGTAGGGTGGAAACCAGAGGCTCTGGTCTTTGGAACCAGAGGCTCTAGGTTAATGGACACACTTAATCATATAAATGATTTTAGTGAGAGAGGACCAGAGGGGCTCTGGTTTCAAAGGGGAAGGAAAAATGAGATTCAAAAGCAATGGATGGGGTCCAGAGGCTCTGGTCTTTAGAACCAGAGGCTCTGGTCTTTAGAACAAGAGGTTCTGGTTGAAAAAAAATAATATGAAAAGGAGTTAGAAGGGAAATGGTTAAGACTTGTTTGCAAAGAATCTTAAGCCAGAGGCTCTGGTCTTTAGAACCAGAGGCTCTGGTTGTAATGAAAATAATATATAGCAAGTAAAGGTGGGAACCAGAGGCGCTGGTCTTTGGAACCAGAGGCTCTGGTTGGTTAAGGAGAAAGAAATGATGAGAGAATACAAGAATCCAAGGATTGAGACATTGATATCTCAATATGTTGGAATCCAGAGGCGCTGGTTTATATAACCAGACGCTCTGGGTTGGAGAAAAAGGACTTGGTAAGAAATACCAAGTATTTGCTTTGAAACAGAGGGGCTCTGGTTACCAATAGAAACAGAGGGGCTCTGGTTACCAATAGAACCAAAGGGGCTCTGGTTTCAAAGATAAAATTTTGCCAATAAATCTAAGTCATTCTATATGGCCAGAGCCTCTGGTCTTTAGAACCAGAGGCTCTGGTTTAAGATACTTAGAGAATTTATGGCTTTGTTATTGTATCACTTATTGGCATAACCATGAGATATTGAAGATCGCTGGTTAAGAGATAATTATTGCCTCTAAGTGATGAGATTCAGCATACCCATCTTGCTGACTAGAAATTAAAATCGTTTTTTTATCAAGAGCTTTTGTAAAAAAAGTCAGCAAGTTGAATCTGACTTATGCTTAATAGATTGTGCTTTAATCCTTCGACATAAGCCACTTTGCTGATTGAGACATTTCCTTTGATGAGAGTGCCGTATCCCTTGATTGTACCCTTGCTGTTGTCTCC
>NW_020204175.1:10716-12692 GCF_001531365.2 Cynara cardunculus var. scolymus
AATTGTCAAAGAAAAGATAAAATGCAAGTTCCGTTTGATTATACAAACCTCATTGAAAGTTATAATAATCAAGACTCTGCACTTTCAACAGATTATTTTCACAGTTATTCAAAGGCAGAGCTTGAATCAAAACCAGCTGAACCAAAGCTTTACACTCCTACTCTAATTTTAGAGAAACAAGTGGTTCAGTTGGAAAAGATTTTAACTGAAGAAAGGATGTCATTTAATAAACAGAAACAAGAAGTTTTAAATAAAATTGAAGATTTACAAAATTCTAAAATAAAAACGGAACATGTTGAGTCTGAGTATTTTTCGTGCGAAAAATCTTTGAGTGAAGCTTCCGATTAAGAAGAAATTAATAATTTTAATGATGAAATTAATTTTTCAAATATCTTAAATTTAGATGTTTGTTTAGATAATGAGATTGATCATTTTGATTTTTCAAACAATTTACCCAGTCATGAAAATTTTATAGTTAAAAATAATGACTGAGGATTCCGGTTTAGCTTAAGATTTTGAAAAGAATTTTAGTCAAAAACCGGTTTCCGAGGATGTGTACTATAAAAAGAATAAAACTAAAAAGAATTCGAGAAAATAGAAGAAGCTTACAAAGAAAAATAAACAAAAAGTTCGACATTCATTTAAATCTGATAATTTTCTTTTTCCTATTTCAGATAAGGCGTTGAAGTTTAAGACTATTTGGAGAGTAAGAGAAGAAGACAAATCATCAACTCAACAGAAGAAGAATAATTCTACTAAATTTGTATTAAATGATTCGACATTGAATAATTCTGTAATAAGATATTCAGTTGATGAATTGTTTGATATAAGAAATAGTAAAAATAATTGTTCTACATATAGAGTGAATGAAGTACTTAAGTCTTTTACTTTGTTTAAACCTTATCATTTCATGTATTATGTGATTTCTGCTTTATCTAAGAATTTGCATTTTAAAGAACGTTGGTTCGGTAATTATAGTATACCACCAACGAAAACCGAGCTTAAAGGTCCAAAACTAAAATGGGTACCAAAACCCAATTGATTCAGTTTTGTAGGTTAACCGACATGTGTGGTTCTTAGACTCCGGCTGTTCTAAGCACATGACTGGTAGAAAAGAACTTTTAGCTAACTATGTTGAATCTTTTGGAGGTACGGTAAGGTTTAGAAACAATCAATACGCGCCTATCCTTGGATACGGTGACGTAATTTCTGGGAACTTATCTATTAAGAAAGTGTCGTTTGTCGAATGATTTGGACATAATTTTTTTAGCATAGGTCAGTTATGTGATAAAAATCTAGAAGTCTGTTTTAAAGCCAACCAATGCAGCATCTGAACTATTGATGGTAAGGAGCTCTTAGCTGAAATCAGAAGATCAAATCTCTACACGATTGACCTATCCAATAGACAAGTGGATACTGACGTCTGCTTGATATCCAAGGCATCCTTAAAGCATAATTTGCTATGGCATCGGCGACTTTCACACTTGAACTTCAAGTATCTCAACAAGTTGGTTTGTGACAACTTGGTAAAAGGCATCCCAGAACTGAAGTTTCATAAAGACCACGTATGCGGTGCATGCGAGATGAGCAAACTGAAGAAGGCTTCACACAAGCTGAAGACAGAGTTCAATACCAAACGTCCTCTACACCTACTTCATATGGATCCTTGCGGTCCTATGAGAGTCCAAAGCATCAATGGTAAAAAGTATGTGCTGGTCATAGTAGATGACTATTCCATATATACCTGGGTTCATTTTCTGCGGTCAAAGGATGAAGCGACCGAGACGATTATTTCATTCTTGAAGACAGTTCATGTTGATCCCAGATCTCTCAATAACACTTATAATTTAGTTACGAATAACCAAATTATAATGATTTTATGAAGAAAGTTAAGAAGACTCAAAATTAATATATGAATATTAAAGAACAATTTGAGCTTCAAAGGTTTTACTTTATTGATAATAAAACGTAAAACA
>NW_020204176.1:0-1116 GCF_001531365.2 Cynara cardunculus var. scolymus
AAATGCTATATGTGGACCTCTGTGGTCCTATTTCAGTGCAAAGTCTTGGAGGAAAAAAGTACATTCTGGTACTCATTGATGAATTTTCAAGATTTACTTGGGTAGAGTTCATTAGAAAGAAATCTCAAGTTCCTTCTGTACTAATCAATCTTTTGAAAAGACTCCAAGTTCTTCATGATCTTCAGGGTAGAGTACTCCGAAGTGACAATGGCACAGAGTTTAAGAATTATGTGATTGAAGAGTACCTGGCCTCTGTTGGCATCACTCACAATTTCTCAGCCCAAGGACTCCACAACATAATGGAGTAGTGGAGAGGAAGAACAGAACACTCGTTCAAGCAGCCAGAACTATGTTGAATGCCTCTGGGCTACCACTCTCCTTCAGAGCAGAAGCTGTCTCTGCTGCTTGCTACACACATAATAGGTCCTTGGTAGTAAAGAAATTTGAGAAGACACCCTATCAGCTTCTCCACAACAAAAGACCGAACATCAAGTTCTTCCATGTGTTTGGGTGTAAATGCTTTGTACTAAATGATAGAGAGTCTAAATGAAAATTTGAGCCCAAGGGAGATGATGCAATTTTCATTGGATATGCATGGGATACTGCTGCATATAGAGTATATATTCYTAGGACWYAWATTGTGGTTGTAAGCACTAATGTGAAATTTGATGATACTTTTCAGGTTATTAAAGATAAGTTCTCTGAAGAGTTGAAAATTCAGGCAGACAAGTCACCAAATGCCACAATCACCCCAGATTCAGAACTCTTTGCAGAGTGGTATGAAGATGACAATGAACCTGACAGAACCTCTGTAGAATCTGTCAGACAAGATCAAGCTACAAGAGCTAGTCCTTCCATAACAACCATTACAGACCAAGCACCTCCTATCTCATCATCCTCTGTAACACCTACCACATAAGCTTCTACACCAGAAGCTACCCAAACAGAAAGTCCTCAAGACCTCTCTTCAATCCAAGATCAAGAACAAGTCCCAGACTCCACATCTCAATCTCAATCTCAAACTCTTCAAGAAACAATATCCACTGTTCAGCCACCACATGTTACTAAGTGGACCAAGAGCCATCCACAATCTCAAATTATTGGAGAACCTTCTGC
>NW_020204176.1:3156-13504 GCF_001531365.2 Cynara cardunculus var. scolymus
ATCAGAACCTCTGGCGCTTCTATCAGAGGCTCTGTGGGTTTGAACTGAGCAAGTGCTCATCTCTCTGAGGATTTTCAAACCATTTAGGTATACAAAGGTGTAACATGTTAGAAGGCCCCGTACATATCACAGAGGCTCTGTTACCCTTAGGCCTCTGACAAAACTCCTCCTATAGTTTTCTATTATTGATATTGTGTGTGTGGTTCTGTGGATAAGGGTTAAAGTTGACCACGCGCGTGTCAGAAACGGGGGCGCACGTCATCGATCGTGCGTCTTCCCAAAAACACGTGACATATTTTGATTCGTCTTTCCCATAAGCCACTCATCACGTATATCGCCAAACAAACGGTTCACATTCAAAATTCGTCATTGTAAATACTTTTTTCCCTCATCATTTACCCCTTCACTTCCCTAAATACTCCTCCAGCAAAATCTCAAGCTTTCCAGCAACCTGCAAATATGTCTTCAAGCTCAGCATCCGTCTCAGCTCAATCCGAAAACAATCCAAGCAATAATGAAGTGAACCAATCTCAAGCACTGACCTCTCATGCCAATTCTTTCTTATAGAATCGATATGAGAAAGTGATGCTGGTAAAGAAACCTAACAACTACTAATTCGCTCCATCCTCAAATGGCTTCCCTGAATACACTTATCCACTACTAGAAATCCTTCGCAACCACCCCATCTATTACGCACTCACTGCAACAAAACCTGCCCCTGAAACCTATCTCACCCAATTTCTTCTCAGTTCGTACATCTGTACCCTGAAAGATGCTGGATTAAGCATAGTGGGCTATGCTTCACACCCAATAATCAAATCCCTCGTACCAATGGAGATGAACGTCGAGACCCTACGTCTTGCCCTGCACCTACCTACACTGGATGTTCTTAATCTAGATGCCTTCGCACCAACTCTAACAGATACGGAATTGATCGAATTCCTCGAATTCCACTCATATACGGCAAAGACGAAAATCATCAAACGGACTGAGTTCAAGAGGAAGGGCCTTCCTCCTATGTGGAATACTCGGTTTTCGATCATCAATTACTGTTTAACGGGGAAGGTCGGCAGCCACGATCAAGCATCTCACGCCATGCTCTCCATAGTCTATGGAATATACTTCAACTTGCCCCTGGATTACGCGCAMCTCATCTTTGATGATATGATGGGTCTAATCAAGAAAAAATGTGCTACTCAACGGGGTGAGAAATCAAAGGTAAAAGCACAGAAGAAAGCCAAGGAAGACCTCAATTACCCAAACTTGATCTTACAGAGGTTCTTTGGCCTGGCCTTTGGAGACATGATTGCAGAGAAGCTGCCCTCTGCAGAGCCGAATGCTCGTTTATATCCAATGAAGGAGTTTCATCCAATAGAGCATGAGCTAGGTTACAGAAGCCCGAGACCATTATCAAAAGCTATGCTCAAATACCTTAGCAAGGGAGATAGGAAGGCTTATAGACGTGGATACAGGAGGCCAGAGCCGGTCCCTGAAACCCCTCCATGAATAGGTATCCCCGTAGGTGAGARAGTGCACAAAATGAGAGTTGAGGGAAGATTGGAGGTGCCTGCAGAGGCAAGGGAGCTTAGTGAGGAAGGACCGAGAGTAGTTAGTAGTCCCCCATGAAGGCCAAAGAAGTCTAAGAAGACTCACAAGGATGTCGATCCTTCTGAGAAAAAGAAAGGGAAAAAGAGACCCGTAGAAGAAGAGGGTCCAAACAGTCCTCTGCCAAAACCTAAAAAGAAGAAATCAAAGAAGTCCTAACCCACAGAGGTTGAGGTCACAGAGGCCAAAACTCAAGAAGGCCCGGCAGAGGGTGTACCTAAGCGCAGAAGGTTGTGCAAAGTTGTTCTAGAAGAGTCCCCCACTGAGCAAATCCAAGATATAATCTTCGATCTCAAACAGAGTTTTACAGCGCCCACAGAGATGGTAGATTTGGGGACAAAAGTTGTACTAGACAACGAAGAGGAAGAAGTGGAGTTAGAAGAGGGTGAAAAAGATGCCGAAGGCACACATCCAAGCCTCCCTCCCTGTGCAACCCACATGGCTAGGGACCCTGTTCTAGAGGGAACCCCTATTGAAGAAAGTGTGCACACACTGAACCCTGAACCAACCAACCTCGCAGAGGACATTCTTTCGTCCTCTATCGAATGCACAAACCGGGAACCTATTCTACTCCATCATCCTCTCAAAAGGATGGTAGTTTTATCATAAGAGTCCGTTTGCCCAAGGACTCGACACTACCAAGGGAGGCATCCGTTGCCCCTCCACACGTGAGTGAACCACYCAGTCATGCTTCAGAGGCATGCGAGATAATCACCGGGGCTGCGGGTCTAGAACGCCCAAAGTCTCCACTCGATCCCTCTGCCAAATTAGGCTCAGAACCTATTAGGCATGAAATCGATAGAACACCGATAGGCTCTCCAATTGGGGATGTCCAAGGATCTGGTAGAAGTCCCCGAGATGACAATGCCAAATCGGTCACTGAGGACGCCTTACACTCCAAGGCTACTAGGTCACCATGTGTTGGTGATCTAGGTTCCCCGAGTGCCTATGTGACGAAGGAGGAGCATCAAACCTTCACCACAGAGGTACTTAAGAGGTTGGATGAGTTGAAAAGCTTGTTCTCCTCCTCTCCGACAAGAGAGGCTCTTACACCTCTCACAAAGGCTCTGAAGGAGTTGACTTCTACAACTTCTGAACTCAAGGTGGCCGTATCAGCCCTTCAGAGCTCTGTCCTCAACAAGGCTGATCTCACAGAAGCCTTCAGCGTGCTGTCTCTCAATCCTTCTTCTATTAACACACTCAAGACAGAACTGACAGAGGTCGCTGCCCAGTACGCTGCAGACATGATTTCCGCCGGCTACACGAACTACTCTGCCTTCAAGGATGAAATCAAAGAGATGTTCTCCTCTGCGATCACTGTTGGCGTCGACTCCTCATCCTCCAGGGCTAACATTAACCATTTAGCCACTCGCAGAGAGATAGACGCAATGGTTGAGGCCCTCGGAGAGACCGTGCAGAAACACCACGACCATCTTCTCAAAGAGGCCAGAGCTACAACAAATATATCAGAGACTGCACGAAGTAACTCGTCAAAGAAGGTCACTCATTCCAAAATGAAATCTATCGTTGCATCTCTAAAATGAAATGGGCCACAGAGATTGATATCAACACCGCCACTCTGAATGCTAAAATGGTAATAGAAAATATGGAGAAGGCGGCCTCCAGAGTACTCAGGCGCTTGAAGAAGGCTCCCCTCACCTCGTGCAAGGCAAAGGCTACTCAAATCCATGATGATCAGGGAGGCAATGACCCTGATCATCATGAGGGGGAGAAGATGACAGAGCCAAAGAAATCAACCTCTGCCAAACCACTGAAAATAGTGGATTCTGCTGCAGCCCTATTCTCCAAAGAAAAATCTCTAGAGCCTACGGGGAAAGGCAAGGGTAAAGTAGTAGAGTAGTCGCCAAAGAAAGGGTCTAGCTCTGACATACTAGAGGAGATTAATGAAGATGAATATGACGACCCTGATCTGGTTCAAGCCCTCGAGGCTTCTCTGGCAGAATCTCGGATGAAGAAAGGCAGAGCTCCCATCCCCAAAGTCGTAGAAGGCTCTTCCAAACTAGCCAAGATACCTGAAGAGACGTCCACGGTACGTTCGACGCTCGGTTAGGAACAGTCAAGCCAATCCTAGCAGAGGGGTCTACCTAGAGGCCAATACTTGAAGAAGACACCAGAACGCCAGAGTCTACCACAGTGGGGAGGGTCTTTGAAATTATTGATTCGATGAACAAGATTCCTACGTAGAAGATGCATACAGAGCCCGTAACCACTGTCGAAGAGATTATGTGGTGGCGTTACTCATCCACGGACACAGAGCACCCATACAATCCAAAGTTAACTGGCATGCCCTCTGTCGAAGCAAAGTTTCACTTCTCTAAACTCACCAAGCCACCAGTGCAAGTCTACTCAGAGCATGTTATTTGCTCACTAGAAACCATCTCTCCGCGCACCATGCTGAAGAAGACCATGCTGTACACTCAATATACGGTGAAGAGGGATGATGACAACCTCTACACTTTTACAGATGCTGACCTCCATAATCTGTACGTATTTGATCTAATCTTCTTGCATAAGATCCTGAACAAGTACATGGAGAGGAGGTCAAGCTACTCGATTTCTCACAGAAGGCTGATAGAGGTGATGCGTGCCCAAGTCAAATTCTATATCCAGAAAGACTTCGATATTGCTATGATGTTGGCCCAGCCAGAGCTGAAGATTACTCCTCCAAAGAACAGACCTATTTGGCTGCATAGGTTCCATCCCAACACTTTTATCCACAATCCCATCTTTGGGTTTGTTTTCTTGGACAAGGATGAGATACTAAGATTCTTCGATCCAAAAGAGGCGCATAAGTATTCAACAGAGTCCCTTGAATGGGTGTTCAACTCGGTGGTGGCAGATGTGCAGAAAAGGCGAATAAGGGCGGATGAAGTAACAGACCTTCTGGAAACCATCAAAATACAAGTCTCATTCAGGGAATGGATCTTCAAGGTCAACAAGATTGTCAAGACTGATTTGCAATTTGCTGTAGACGATTACCCAGACTCTGCTATTGAGTAAACTTTTGTAAGAGTGTAGGCCTGCACAATTTTTACTTCTTTCAGTAATATAAATTTTTGCAGAGGATGAGATTAATCTCCTCTTGTATTTTTCCTTAAGTCAAATCTTGCTCCCAACTGTCCACAATTACTTTTTCAATACTTAGGGGGAGATTGTTAGCTCCATTATTCCTATCTTGTAAAAGTATAGAAAAAGTATATTGCAAGTCTTGACAGAAGGTTAACTCCACTATTGACAACAGAGGATTAGCAACAGAAGCCGTATGAGCGAACAAGGGAAGAGTGGCAGAACCTCTGATGCATCTCACAGAGGTTCTGGAAAATAGTCCTCTGACCAAAAGAACATGCAAGTCATTTACAGCAGAGCCTCTTAGATGGCTCACAGAGGGTCTGCGATTTTGGTCTTCTGTGAAGTTTCTGTTCTAACCGTTTTTCGAAGGTTGTCAGCCACATGTGCTTCTCACGTGACTAGGACTTAATCAACTTTCTTTGGACGACCCAGATAAAGACACTTGTCAAGATCTAATCTCTAAGGTCGTTAGGAACTAGTATAAATAGCGGATAGGGCCTTTGTAAATTGTGTGCTTCCAGTATTGTAATTGTCAAAATTTTCAATTGAATCAATTGAAAAACCTTTGGAGCAATCTTTTTGTATTCATCTTCTTCGTTGAGACTGTGTGTTCTTGGTGTGTTTAGAAATTCACTCTGTTTTGCTCTTATTAATACTTCCGCTGCACTTCAATTATTTTAGAGCTTGTTTAGAGTGTTAGTTCAATACCAAAGTTGAATTCAGATCCAAAACCACTTCTCTCCTTCAAACAATAGAGGAGAGCCGAAGACAAGCTGTCCTGAAGGCGTATCTTGCGTCCTTGAGGAAGGACAAAAAGAAGAAAAGGAGCAGAGCCTCATGCTCCAGCAGCCGCCAACACAAGAGGCCACGATATGAAGACCAAGACCCCGATGATCAAGGTCTTGGACCTCATGAGGGGGAGACAGAGGCCGCGGCTACACAGCAAACGGAATCCGCTACACCACCACCATCACCAACACCACTAGCACCCTCAACCGAAGGAACCCAAGCAAGGGAACCAAAGGCTCTACCCTCTGAAGATGTACAAATGTACATGTTCCCTTCACTACAACCCCAGAACCCATCGTGTTGAGTTCCTCAACCGATGAAAACCCAACCTCTTCACCTTTTACTCCATCACCTACACCAAACCTACCCTTAACTCCTTTACCAACTCCTCGCACCATAGAACCCTTTACCACCTTATCCATACAACCAGAACCAATAATAAGCCAACCTTCATCACCCCAACAACCTTAAACCCAAACAGAATCCCATGAACACAGAAACCACCCAAACGGAACCCGATGAACCAGAACCAACCCAAGCCGAATCAACCCAACGAGTAAACAAACCTTCACCAAACCAAACACAACCCTAAACCCAACCACCCGTAGTGCAAGAGGATATTCCCGCTTCCTCAAGGAAACCTCCATAGAGCCTAGTCGACAAGATTATTCAGAACATGGAGTTGCTACGGAGACGTCCATAGTTGCCACCCAGGGAACCCATTATGATGGAAAACATTCATCAATATATGTATCACGACCGCGATGACAGTTTGACCATCAATCCTCCGATATTATCGCCTGAGTCCATGGACCTCCTACACTATAGGTTTATTAGACAGACCACCCAAGCATCCCAGGCTGTCTTCTCAAACGATGGGATAAGGAGGGTCATGGATCTAAAAGTGAGGACCTTCACCAATAGAGCCATATGATACATCGAGTTCAATATGGAAAGAGCACATGGTCAAATTAGCGTGTTCAACAAAAAATAACCTCATCAACCTCAATCCCTATGACTTGATCGAGCTTTATGCATACACGGCTCAGCGACAGGATCACGACATCAGATTTGGGATGGCGAACAGAGCGGTGGTGAAGACAATGGAGACCTTGGTAAACCATCGAGCCATGAGTAATTTTGAAATTGCTTGTTGGGCCTCTGCTCCGGAGGCGCCTTCTTCGCCTAGTGAGAAGGTAGGCCTAGAAGGACTTCCATCACGTCCTTGATAGCCCTCAAGAGAGGAGCTATCTCATGATGTTGCGACATCTGGTTCCTCTTCCTCAGCTTCAGAGGCCGGGTAAGTGAAGTGAATGTGTGTCCCCTTCGGTAGATCAAATATCGAAGGGGGATGTGCATGAAGGAAAGATTGCTCTGAACGATCTTGGGGTTCAATATCAGAAGGAACACATGCTTCTGTGTGTGTGGTGGGATGTGTCGAGCCCTGAGGCAAGGAGGCTCTTATATCTTCATCACCTCTCTGTTGAGAGAGGGGTGATGGAAAATGTGGTTCCTCGGCTGATACATCTCCAGAGGCCTGAAGAATGGCCATTGGATGGCTGGCTGGAGTTGGGATTGGACTGGGTCGTCCTGTTTCAATACCCCTTTGGCTTTGATCTCCAGGGGTAGTAGATGTGGTTGCCCTTTGGGAAGTGGGTTGAGGAAATGTATGAGTAGGGCTGGGGTAGGCACGATGTAGCATCATCATCATCATCTTCATCATCCGATGAAGACGACTCATGTGCTCCCTCGCTTGGTGGAGGGGCGGCTCTAATCACTCTAGGGTAGCTGCCCTCGGTTCCTAAGATGGCATAGAGCGTTCATAGGCTTTTCGTATCTCAGATGTCGATGGATTGACATTGGTAGACCATGCTGCCTCATTGCATCCCCAATGAAGAGGGCGAGGAAGCGAGGGAAGAGAACCACAGAGAGAGGCTTGCCAGCAGCTTGGAGTTTACATTTCTTGACCACTGTCGTATGAATCTCATTGTAGATTACGAAGGCGTAGTCAAGGTTCAAGTTGAAGAATAGCCCATACATGATAGTCATGATGTTTATGTTCCCTTGGTCCAATGAGCCCAGTTTGCATGTGAGGGCCCTATTGAGAATGGAGAAAAATATATTCCACATCGGCGGGAGGAATTGGCGTTTGAAGTCCGATACGTTGCGTAGGTCACGATTGTAACCTAGCATCTTCACGAAGCGGAGGATGTCGTCGGTGGTTGGTGGTTCGTCATATTGTTCAATTCCAAGTTCCCATCGAGTGGGAATGTGTAACGTCACGCTTGAGCAAACCCCAAATTACCAATTCTATAAAATCTCCAATAAAATATAATTTATTGATTATTGGGACCAAAATTGATCCTAAATTATTCTAAAAGTTTTGTCAAAGCCATCTGAACCAAGGATGAAAAATCTAAAAATGCTGCTAAAAAGACTAAGTCTGGAGGAACACTAGAGGTAATGGTTGGACCAGAGGCAATGGTTGGACCAGAGGCAATGGTCCAGAGGCTGCTGAAATGGCTAAGTCTGGAAGAAGACCAGAGGCCATAAAGGAACAGAGGTGAGACTATGAAGGACCAGAGGCAATGGTCCAAAGGCTGCTGAAATGGCTAAGTCTGGAAGAAGACCAAAGGCCATGAAGGACCAGAGGTGAGACCATGAAGGACCAGAGGCCATGAAGGACCAGAGGCCATGAACGACCAGAGGCCATGAAGGACCAGAGGCCATGAAGGAGTAGAGGCCATGAAGGACCAAACCTTTGAAACCCACAGATCTGGGCATAACATTAATTAACCTCAAAATATGGGATATTAATTTCTAGAAAAACATCGAAATATACGTTATATTTTAGTGATAAAACCACCTAAAACACAATTCCAAATCGGATATAACGGATTTTTACTTACAACCCAAATTATGTAACCAAAAGAATACGGGACAAGACTATATATATAAGCTACTATTTACCCAAAAGCAAGATCGATATCTTCAAGTTCCCCGATAAATCTTCAAGTCAGACAACGGGTTCTTTCTATTTATCTGTCTTCTTTCTTGAGAAAGGTTGCCACTTAAATGGTAAGCCAACGCGTAGTGAGTTAAATAGTTAAGAATTACATATCAATATCGCACATGATTATAAACATACATAATAAACTCTTATCAATAAAAGAGTTCAAGACATCATCCAGATATAAACCGAGACTTACAAGAAACCGAGTGAACCATTACGTACCAGATGCCAAGATCATAGGATTCCATATTCAAATCACCATATTATACCATACCATTGTTGCTCAATACAACAAGGAGATAGGTTCAACGACCAAATATATTCAACAACGTTAGAATACCAATAAATATCAAGAACCAAGAGATCAAATCGGTATACATAACGAAGACAGTGCATCACCCTGTCCTTCACCTCCCGGGCTCATGCCAAAGTCCGAGTCAGAATCATACATTACGGGAAACCTCCGCCTTCCTCTACCGGGTATGTGCCAAGGTTCCCTACTCATTGCTCTTCCTCCTTTCTGAGCAATGAGTATTCACAACCGCAGAAAGTCTCACCCGTCCAACCCGGGATCTTGACTTTGCCATAAACTTCCGGCATGCCACACGAAGTAGTACCCGTACTATGGCGTACAATTCAAGGAACAAAACAACGAGTCCGGATCTAGAAAGCAAACCGATGTACCGAGATAGTAATAAGGAATCGACTCAAGAGACGGAATCAAAGACAAATCAGGATATTGTGACTCCATTCAAGACCAAAAACATTCATATGAAAATATATATGTTCAAATCAATATGTAACAATTAACTATATAACTCACCGGGCAACCGTACAATACCGAAAAGCTCCGAATTGAGCTCACAAAGTAAGTCCAATCTACCACATTTAGATTTCTTCCAAAGTATCAAAATATGTCTTAATTACCCCCTGGAGTAAATGTACAAAATCTCATAAGCAATCAATATAAGAAACCCATGATATACACATCCTATTTGAACATTTTACTTAAATTTCTATGTACAACTGCTGCATGCAGAACTATTTTGCCCATTTTAAGTTCGAACTCATGCCTTGATCATAAAATAAGAAATAAACTAGACTCAGATTTTCAAAGTCTGCACACTTTCAATGCATTCAAAAGTCGAAAATTCTCATCTTCATACATTTTTCTCAAACCATTTCGATTCCAAACCATTCCAACTTCTGAATCTCAACTTAATATAACATATTTGACATCAACAACCAAAATCCAACCTTTATTTTATCATTTATATTATCTCCCAAATCATTGACTTAACCAAGTCAAAGTTCATATGATGAACTTGCATAAATCTTGATAATCTCTTGAATCTAATGACCATTTCATGCCATAAACACTAAAAAGCACTCATTTTATACACTTAAGATCAAACCCATATGAAACCCTAACTCTATCTCAACATGCAATCCATAAAACAAGAATGTCAACCAAGAACAAGTGCAAAAATAGATTATACCTTACTTGATGATCAAATCCTTCAAAGATCTTGTAGTTCTTCTGTTGGATCGATTAACTCAGTTTCTTGGTATAGATTACTTACTTGGATGATATGTTTGATAGTGTTAATGCAGCGGAAGTAATAACAATCAAGCACAGTAAAATCAATAAGAACACGATGAATACGACTGAAGAACACAAGAGAGAGCTTCAAAATGATTTTCAATTCAATGAAAATGTTGACAATTACAATACTGAAGCAGACTGAAATACAAGGGCCTACGCTGCTATTTATACAAGCAAATAAACGTTTTCTGACATGACCTAAAGCAAATTAATCTAAGCCGTTAGATCATAAACAGGTTACAAAC
>NW_020204177.1:0-1135 GCF_001531365.2 Cynara cardunculus var. scolymus
TATATGTACAAAATCTACATATAAAATTTCCCAAACAAATCCTGTACTACTACATGTAACACAACATGTATCTTCCAAAAGCAGACAATAGGTTAGGAAAATAATCACATTTTCCCTTTCCCTTTTATATCCCCGGACCCARCTATTYHTGCATTGCATAATTTAAAACAGAAAATGAGGGTTAGACCATACGGGTCTAGTGAGTACATCCCCTATTTGCAAATGCAGGGTGACAACCACCAAAATATGATAATGTAATTTTGACTTAAAAAGATACTGCAATATAATAATTGATACAGTTCCCAATATCATATATAAAGAAATATATCCAAAATCTCACTTCTTTAAAATATCTYTAGACAGAGACCCAACATTCCCAATATCAAAACTTTTGAATTAAAACACCATTCCTTTAAAAGGAAAGATTTAAGGCAAAACTTGTCTGATATGACAAACCATTTTCCCCTTCTTAATAACATCTAAATTATTACTTCTAAATAGGAATAATATCTCTAATTCACCAGGTCACAAAGAAATAATGATTCAAAGTTATTAAATCCAATTTAGTAATAATAATAAGAGTTATAATAATAACATCCACATATGACAATGCCACCYTTATTCCAAGTACACCTCTCCTTAATATGCCACCCTTATTCCTCCATTAAATCAAAGCTACTTATCAGAACAGACATAAGTCACCACGTTTGAAAGTACTCAATCCCAGTTCCAAGCCAGAACAGACATATGTCACCACGTCTGGGGGAACTACCTTTTAAAACTCACTTCCATACCAAAACAGACTTATGTCACCACGCTTGGTAAGAAGGTTTCAAAATATAGTTTCGTACCAAAACAGACTWACGTCACCACGCTTGGTAGAAACATTTCCCAAAATCCCGTTCCAATACCAAAACAGACTTACATCACCACGCTTGGTAGGAATATTTTATTTATTTTAAAAGATATAAAATAACCATTTTTGTAAATCATAAATAATTAAATAAATATTTAAAAAACTTATAAAATTTTCAACATAAAGATATCCGGACAACAAGTCCGGTCAATAACCACCCGGTTTACAAGTCCGGTCAACTAATCCGGTCAACAACCATCCGGTTTACAACACTTAGAC
>NW_020204177.1:1310-13614 GCF_001531365.2 Cynara cardunculus var. scolymus
CAAGGTTTGTCCGGTTTAAAACCATCCGGTCACTAAACCTTTCAAGGCATGTCCGGTTTAAGACAATCCGGACACTAAACCGCCTAAGGCTTGTCCGATTTATACCCTTATCCGATCAAGCTTTATCCGGTTTAAATGCTTATCCGGTCAAGCTTTGTTCGGATAAACACTTAGACAATAAAATCAAAGTTTCTTTTCAAAGGATAAGAATACGAAGCATACTAATAAAATCAGTAGTAAATTTTTATGCAAAAGATTTAGAAACCACTCACCATTAAAAGCTTTTGAATACAAAACTCTTGAAATCAACCCTTTTGAAATCCAGCACTCGAATTCACCTCTTGAAATAAACCGGTCAATACTTCTCTCAAAAACCTCTCAACTTTCTTTCAAAAATGGCAGGAAATCAATTAAAGAGGTTAAAGCCTCTTTTTATACTTTCCCAAAAGGGAAAGTCGGCTAAACTCACAGGCCACGTGCATGCACACACACCACATAAACTTATGCACACACACACACCTTACACACTCATGCATACATACATATATACACATAACATATATCATGTATGCACATACATACACACATATATATTTTCTATATTCACATAATGCATAAATGCACATACCCACACGTAGCAAATTATCATGCTATCACGAAAATTATTTAGTCAAATAATCATGTATTAAATACCTTGGGTAATAACCAGGATCTGGTTATCACAATATATATACATAGTTTTGGTATTTTCTTTCTATCTCCTTAAAAGTTGGTTTAAGAGGAAAGAAAAGTTGGTGAAGCCATTGTTGATTCTTGGTTCAAACAAAATAGAAGGAAAAAATCTTACATCTTTTATCTGATTAGTTATGTTGTTTAAAGTCTTCAATCTACTTGTATTACAAGGTGAGTATTATGTCAAAACTTTAGTTAAAATACTTTTATATGGAATTGTATGGGTTCGTAACTAGGTGTTCATGGAGATGATTATATGCTATATGTATCTTAGCATAATTTAAATTTGTTATGTGATTATTAACTGGTTGGGATAAGGGTGACATAATCAAGAGAGGTGTATATGGTATAAGGGTAACATAATCAGGAGAGATGTATATTTTGAAATAAGGGTGGCATAATCAAGAGAAACATATACTAGAAGAAGGGGCATAATCACAGTTTCTTAAATGAGATTCTGAACTTATGTAATTATGTTATCACATTTGTTGGATACAATGAGATTAAGTTATCGCATCTGCTGAATGAGACGATAAGTGATCACATCAGTATGATGCGACAAAAAGGGTTATCACACTAATGTGGTGAGAGAAATGGTGGCTATCGCATCATTGTGACGCGGGGAAACGACTTATCGCATCCTAGTGATGCGAGGAATTATTTTATCGCACGTAATCGGACGCGACAAGTTGGTGCATTATATGTTGGATGTGACAAACTGGATATATCATGTGTTTGAGGCGATGAAATGGGGTTGTCTCATTTATATGATCTGACATATGAATGTTTGTTAAAATAAATGATATTTTTATATTACCTCTATAATTACTAGCTGTCCAAGGAGTGTTTTGGTGATTTCATCTTGTAATAACAACTAAAGGAATTACTCACTTGACCTTATGGTCTAACCCTCATTTTTTGTTCAAAATGTGCATGACAAGACGAGCACAGGTGGAAGGTAAAGGAAAGGGAAAGATGTGAATGAATGATTAGTGCTTTACATTTGTGGAATTTTTTGGAAGATGAATTTATGCATGTACTTCAGAATGTGTTATATACAAGTGATGTATTTTATATGAGAAAAAAGTTTGTAGCTACTTTTGTATGTAGCTATTTGTATATTTTGGGACCAGTTTGTAATATTTATATTTAATGTTATATGAAATATGTGAATTTTATATAAATGTGGAAGGGTTGTTACATGTGGAGATCCTTTATTACACTTCCCACCAAAAAAATTTCTCACGCAATCATTCATCTATATATATATATATATGTGTGTGTGTGTGTGTGAATATATATGTATACGTATATGTATATGTATATGTATATGTATATGTATGTATATATTTGTATATATATAGTATGTCTATGTATATATATGTGTATGTATATATGTATGTATGTATATATGTATGTATGTATATATCTATGTATATATATCTATACTACCTTATAAAGCAAATTCTATAAAAGCCTTAAAGGCTTAAATTTATAAATGACCAAAATACCCTTATCTATACTATCTTATTGACTTCTTACTGCTTTTTAAAACACATTATTTAAAATCTCTTAATCTATACTACTTTATAAATGAGATTTGGTAAAAGTCTTAAAAACAAGTTTTGATGCATAAAATACTATCTTTTTATGCATTGAGTCTTAAAGTCTTAAAAATATACAACCTCTAAAGCATTTAGTACAACTCTATAAAGCATACTTTGATAACCCGACTCTCTCTCACTTTCAAAAGACGCTCCACTCTCACTCTCACCCTCACGCTCACTTCCCTTTCCAACGCAACTCCACGCTCACTTCCCTTTCCAAAGCAAATCCACGCTCACTTCCGATGATTCAGTCTCCAAGATGCCTTCTAGTTCAATACCACTTTTGTCGATTTCTCCATCCGATTCCATCCGCTTCCGACGACCCACCAACATGGCTTCTGGTTCATATATCAACATCGACCATACCAATGATCGAGGTTAGGGTTCACATTAATGGTATTTCCATTTCCTCAATCGCCCTGCATCTCTTGCTCTCGCTTTGCATCTCTCGCTCTGTCTCTGCATCTCTTCATTCTTCGCCCCTGGTACGATTCTCTAATATGAGCCGTAAATTTTTGGGAATTGCTTCTTGATTTTATTCAAGGTTGCTTTGGGTTTTAGGGTTTAATTTTTTCCCCAACGGTTTGGTGTAAATCGAACACCAATCTTACCATTTTCTCAATTGTTGGCTTTCTCCGGGTAAGATGTTTATAATATTTGTGCTTATATGAAGTATTGTCTTTGTTCAAGGAAGGACTGGATTTCGCTGATATTGGGAATAGTTAATGTTGTCAGTTGGGGTGTCGCAGAGGTACCTCAGATCATCACAAATGTCAAAGAAAAATCTTCTGAAGGGCTTGCCATCGGCTCCTTTATGACATGGATACTTGGGTAATACTTTTATCTTCTTCACTATAGATGCATAACATGTACTGTTAGTGATTTATGTTGTCGTGAAGTTACAACTCTTGATGGATTGCCATCCTAACATTTATAGATGGTATATAGCACAATCCATTTTTCATAATAGAGAAAATCTCAAGGATGAATATCAATCATGGTATGCCTCTCTGCTATTTCATATCAAACATAAAGAGAGATTTTGATTTTTATTCAATCTACATTTTGCATTTGCTACCACTTATATTGCTGTTCCTTMGGTATTTACGCACTGGCGGCCATCCAACCACTTGTGATCTGCCATCATCAATTGGATTTAATCACATATCACCAAACTAAAAGACTCGACTGCATGTGTATGATTAATTAATTCACTTATTTGGCTGCAGGTGAAGTTTCCATGTCACCCTCTTTGGCTTGGTTGGATTCATCGCAGTCATCATTGGTTTCAGGCTGCGACCGTTTATTGTTGTTCTTGAAGCATGAAATGGTTGATTCTTCATCTCCTCTTCCAGGTAATCCCAATGTAAGATTCAAACCATCCTCCATATTCATTTTGCTCTTCGCTTTTTCTTTCTCAAAAATGTATTGATGAACTGGACCAACTAAATTTTGTTTGTCTTTCAAGACTTTTTGTTGATTGAAATGTTAGATAGGTTGGTATATATATATATATATATACACATATATACATACACATATATTTCGATGAATGTGAATGTGAATGCAAGAAAGAAAGAAGAGGGGGTGGGGTAAAGGCAAGTTTCTTTTTTAATGTTTTCTTGGTGGGGGAGGGAGGTGAGATAACTAATTAAGATCTTTTTATTTCACTATGTTTGATTCCACTATGTTTGATTCCCTCTAGATCTTTTTACTATGTTTGATTCCCTCTAGATCTTTTTATGATATGGGATTTATTTTTACATTCTTTTGTTGGTGGATTCTATGTTGAAGGAAGTAGTTTCTTTGTCAATAGATCAGTTTTTTTCCCAAAGGAGGCAACTGTATCTCCTATTGCTGATGCAAAGGCATGTTTATTGCAGGTTTTGGTATAATTTGTCCTTCTAGATAGCCTCCAAGTAAGTAAGCTGTAAGAACACATGTAAATTAAGCTGATCTATACTATCTTGTATTTGATATCAGGTGCTTGGAGATTGCTTTCTTGCTTCAGTCTCCATCTACCGAAATCGATCAATTAAGGTAATTAGTTTTCCATCTCGGAATCGATTTTTCTATCGATTACTTTTTTGTTGCTTTCTATTGAGTAACATAGTATTAGTTGCTTTCATGAAATCAATTTTTCTATTGATTAGTATTAGTTGCCTTCTTGAAATTGATATTATTTTAGTCTCTACACTCTTCCATACATGAATAAAGACCGCACACACACTCCCCCCCAAAGAAAATGAATATTCCAAACCATGAAATGTGTTGTTTGCTTTTTTGAAACTAGATGTGGTGTAGACAATTACTTAGAGCCCACAAGACTGCCATCCAACCATCAAAAATTGTCCAATAATCTGATTAAAACTGCTTAAATTTAGTTAAAGTTAAATGAGTATGGTCCCTATCTTTAAATACGATCTACTCAAGGTAAATGAGCAAGAGAAGTACACCAAGATCTGTGTATACACATAAAGGAATTGTTAAAGCCTTTGAGCAGAAGGAAGTAATAGGACCTTTGATATATAGTGATGCATCTACCATTCAATCTTGTTTATCTTTATATCCAAATTGATGAAATACAATAGTCAAATCACACTTGGTCTTTCCTACTATTAATCGAAGTACATCTATAGGTCCTTGTGCTTATAAGTCAAAGTCATGGTCAAATACATTTAAAAAAATTATAGTTTCATAATAAATGCCAAAGTTGATGTTTTCTATGTTTATAGTTTCAAATACATTTCCTGCTATGTCGGGTTTCTTGATAATAAGCAACCAAAGTTGATGTTTCTCTGTTTATTTCTGTGCATTGGGTTTTCTGTTTTGGGTGTGGGGGGTACATAGCCACCATGGATGGGCAGAACGGAGTTGGAAGGAGGGGGATAAAGGACTTGCAGTTTCAGTCGATGGAGCGACGAAGGGATGTGTGTTTTGCCTTGCCTTACATGCTCTCCATATTATATGTTTCAATGTACACAAATTGGGGGGTCTTTCATGGATCAGTTATGTTTATTTTGATTTCTCTTCTTGATGAATGGTATTTTATTGTTATTATCTGCTATGTGGTTTTTAATCTTTGCACTTACCATTTTTATGAGTTTGATCAAAAGAAGTAATATCTTAAGTTGCTAGAACTTAAGAATTACCGTTAAGCGCTTATTGAGTAAAAATTTGGATAAATATCTCGCAAGTGTAAATATATCATCCTTAAAATAACAAAACCGCCAAAGCTTCGAAATCGTTTACATTTACTGCTCCCGCCGCATTGCACGGGTTAACAACTAGTTTATATATATATATATATGTATACATGTATATATATATATATATATATATATATATATGGATGGAATCATGTGAGAAATAGATTTAAGATGAGAAGGGTAATAAGAGATTTGAGCACTTGATCAATTTTAATTAGTATTAATCCAATGGCTTAGATTAATTCCCAAATTATTTCCTAAAATACACTGGAAGGGTATTTCTATCATTTTATAATTCTTTTAACTTTAGTCTCATTCATTGTAAATGTGTCGGGAGGAGTTATCGTCAGAATCCTCTCTACTCGTCGAAATTCTCTCTTCTTCACTGGATTTCTCTCGATTTCACGGCTATGATTCAAGTAAATTCGGCCTAAAATCTTTTTTTTTCTCTTTATGATCTTCAAATCTATATTTAAATCATCTAGGTTTTGCTTATTGTTGATTATTTATTCATAATTGATGTCTGGTTCGTCTTTTGTTGTTTAATTTGTGATTTTTTTAATTTTTTGTTCATTAATATTCCGGAATATATTGCATTGTTCGTTTTTTATACGTTATCAATTTGTTTGATTTGTTCGATTTTTCATTATTTTATTTATGTTTGATCATATACAAATTCAATTGATGTCTGGTTCTCCTTGCCTGTGTTTGATTTCATAGATTTCATTGTTGCATTTGCTTCAATTTGAATATTTGATGTTTATTAGATTCTATATTTATGATGCTGAATTTTGCAATTCGTGTGTTTGTAGCTTATATTAGTTTATTATCCGATTTAGTTTCTAATAATTGATGATAAATTTGCGTTAAAGATAACATATGATTGATGTTCTTATGTTATAGGTTTAAGAATAAATTTGGATGTTGATGAAGTTAACATACCTTCATTTGATGATGTTGATGCTGGTGAAACCTTCATTTGATGATGTTGATGTTCAAGATCTTGGTGAAGGTTTGTTTTTGTTATGCTTTTATTACAAACCCTTACATATGTTCAAGTAAGTTCAATTTCACTTATATGTATATTGAACTTAGTTGAATGTGCTTGGATGTAATTGAAATTTTAAGCAATTAGTTTCTATTTTTCATTAAAAAGGATTTACTTACCTTTAATCTATTCAATTAACTTCAAATACTTTTTAAATACTTCCATTTACAATTATATGTAACATTTGACATAACACACAATTACCTTGAAGTAGGTTCAATTATCTTCATCTACCTTCAAATACATTCATTCATTTCATTTCTTTTATAGAGATTGCCTTTTTATAGAGATTGCCTTTAACTACCTTAAATTATGTTAACTTCGGATACTTTCATTTACAATTCTATGAATTTGATTTGGATGTTGCTGGTTTATCTGAGTCGATGATGAGCAGAAAAGAAACAATTCAATCCTTTCTTAGTGAAACTAAACCTTCCGAGATTGCTGTTGAAGTTCCTTCAAACATAAGGAATAAAGGATGTGGTTCTTACAAGAGATATGTTGGTGCACATGAGGAAGCAATCAACAAAAGCTTGAGCGGAAAAAGGCTATGTTGAAAGTGTCAACAAAGAGGAAGCCATGATTCAAGGAATTCTCCCTTGAATAAAGAACAATAGTTTAGTATAGTAGCCTTTAGTTTCATTTAGCTTCAATTACTTCAATTACCTTCAAATTCATTCATCCACATTTCTATGTTATAGTCGAGATAACATTTAGTAACCTTCTATTAAGTTCATTTTTCTTTAAATATCTTTATTTGGCTCCAAATTCCTTCATTTATGTTTCTTAGCTTCATTTACAATTCTAAGAAACATTTGATGATGATTGGGTTTGATATTAAATATATGTTTAATCAAGTTCAATCACCTTCAACCAAGTTCAATTACCTTCAATTTGATTGAAATCCCATATGTGAAAGTTAATTTATGAGTCAATTTTTTAGGTTTAGGTAAAAGAAATAACAAGAATATGCATACATATTCATTCATTTACAATACTTTGTAATATATTAACAAGGATTATATTCAAATACCTTGAAAAGTATTCAATTACATTCAACTACCTTGAGAAGTATTCAATTATGTTCAACTTAATTTAATTACATTTACATACCTTGGAATACATTTATTTACAATACTATGTCATATTTGAGATAACATTAAATTACCTTCAATTAAGTTCAAGTACCTTCAATTAAGTTTAATTACTTTTAGTTATCCTTTTAGCTTCTAATACATTCATGTATGATGACCTTCATTTATTCACATTACATTCAAATATCTTAAAAAAAGAATTTATTTAGCTTCAGTCACATTCATTTATGATGAATTTCCTTGATTCATATTACAGTCAAATACCTTAAGAAGGAGTCAATTGCATTCAACTACCTTAAGAAGGATTCAATTGCATTCAACTTAATTCAATTACATCATATACATTCATTTACAATACTATGACATATTTGAGATAATATCAAATTACATTTAATTATTTTTAGTTAAACTCATTTAGCTTCAATTACCTTAACCATGATTCAATTCCATTCAAGTACCATAGGAAGTACTATGCCACATGTAAGATAATGTTCAATTACATTTATTTTATGTTTAGTGGAACATGAATAAGACATTATGTTAAGAGTATGTAACATCTAAGATAACTTTCAATTATATTCAAGTAGTTTCAACTATGTTCAAATACTTTCATCTAGGTTCAATTACCTTCACTTAGATTCAATTACCATCAATTAGATTATTGTACTTTCAAATATTCATTTAACTTGATTATATTCTAATACATTTTAATTTATAGATTAAATATATGTTCAACAAAACAGGAAGATTTGTTCAATAAAACAGGAAGATATGTTAAGTTACATTCATATATGTTCAACAAAATAGGAAGATATGTTAAATTACATTCATATATGTTCAAGATACTAAATAAAGTTCATGTTCAAATAAACAAAAGATTCGAACTTCCAATCTTCTAAATCAACACTGCCTTTTGGGTATTATTTTTGTTCTGTTTTCTTTGAACTTCTTCCTCTTTTCAGTGAAAACATTGACCACTCTTCTGTTTCAACAAAGGCTTGATCCCTTTTTTCATTTAATTCATGTAGCAAAATCGTTGCTACATACTCGTATCTCAACTTTCTCATCCTCTTCTTTTGAGTATTCTTCTTGATCGACTCTCTAGGAATATTACACGCCCAATCTTTCAATTGAGTTCCAAAATATGTTTTCATATGACGCATTACAAAAATGCCACAATTAATATTATAATTTGCTGTTCTCCAAGGCATTTGAAGTCTTTTTATGTTGTTCGAGCTTCATCTCTTCAACGTTTGGGGTGCTCCACTTCAATCAAATATTTGTAGAAGCAATCCAAATGAAATAGATAACAAGCAAGAAATATTAATTCAATTATATTCAATAGCCTAAAAATGTACCACTATTTTAGGAACTGTACCATATTTCACCTCAATACTATGATTGTCCTCTCTAATGTCGATAATCTCCATAGATGGATTCTTCAAATTAAAAACTATCAAATAGTAATGGCTGCTTTTAATTATGATAAAGTACATATGTGATTCAAAATAAAATAAATCAAGTCTAAAAAAATGTTGTATATAGAATGTTGAACAAGTTTTGATGATTGATAATTTGTTTTACCAATTCAACATCAAGCAGAGTTGAAAGATCGCAATCACTTGTACAAGTTGCGTGCATGCTTTCGTAGAATATTTGTTTCTTTTCCTATTTGGTTTTCTCTTCTTTCTCTTTAAGCTGAAGTTTAATGACATTTGAATTCAAAAAAAGTCTATTCTTTTCCTTTTTGTTCAATATATAAGCCCAAATGTCTACAACTCCAATATTTACTTGAATTGATGGACAAATAGCTTCCAAATCAAGCCGAAATAGATCAAACTTTCCTTCAGAGCTGAAAACTATGTCACTGTCTTAAATAATTGTGAGTCCCACTCTGATCAATCTTCAAGATATCTTCAATGAATCCATGACAGTTTATGATTTAGCCTTGAAGAACATGAGAGGAGAGATGAAAGAGTTTGAGAGGAAAAGTCAAGATCTGAAATCTAGTCAAACTTCAATATACGTATTCTGAATTTTACAATGGAGCTCTTACAACAAATACAAGACTAACACCCTGTTTATAGGGTCAAACAATAAAGGCCTAGTCAAAGTCAAACCTTACATACAAAGTCAAACACGATGTCTATTTTAATTATAGACAATAGTAACTTTCAAGACGAATACAATTTTACACTGACTTTCAGTCTTAACATTCTCCCCCTTTGTATTCAGACTTGAAAGAATTTACGCGCGTTAAATCTCGTTTGAACTTTGTCTCTTTACGTTCTCTATGGCTTCTTCAGAAACATCAAAACAATCTTCACTTGAAATTATCTTCAGACAATTATCTGTTGAGAAAGATCTTCTAACATTCTCCCCCTCGAATGTAGAACAATAACAAACTTCAAAAATGATCTTCAGAAAATTTTCTCTTTAAGGTAGTCTTCATCAGCAAACTATTGTAAAATGAATCTTCACATTCAACATCTCTCAGTCATTTTAGCATAGGAATAATCTTTTGTAATCATCTCCAGTCGCATTCCTTTTGAGTCTTTTGCCATTATCGAAGTTACTCCCCCTTGATCTTTACATCAAATTCCCTTTAAAATGTTCGGAAATTGACATTTCATTCATTATTACATACTCCCCTTTATGATGAAATGAGAATCTTTCTATCATACACAAGAATGAATGAATTCCTCCGCGTAAGCCGTCAATTCAAGAAATTGTAAGTAGATCTTTTCAAATCCACTTGTTTAATCTCTTCAGATTAAGGGAATGGGAAGGTAACAGCCAATTTCAACGAATGAAATTGTTTTCAATCTTATAAAAAGATTGGCCTGTGAGTATAAAAGATATTCTCAGTACAACGGATGTACTGTATATATGAGACTTTTTGATGCTCATCTCACCCGGACTTCCATTCAATCATCAATAGCTAAAAATTAGCATATCTATGAATGTTTTGGCAAATTAACATATAAAATGCAAAATCTGTATAGTGTAGAAAGATAAAGCAACATATGCTTCTGTTAAGGCTCAAAAAGATAAACCGTGTGGACTACAAAAATTTATCAGACTCAATATGTGATCAAAAAGACTTGAAGGGGGGGACATATATCCTTCTGATTCAATATCAACTTTCTCCGAATGAGAAATTGATAGATGATGAGCTGCATGCCCCAAGTGTTATTGAAACACTTATATATTGAGAGATAAATGAGTAGCTGGTGGGGTTGTGACAAGAATTGGCCTGGGCTTTGCCTTTTTCAATATTAGTCTCGAAAGAATTGAGAACTAATAGATTGTATGGTATGCCTGGATTTTAGAAATTTGGAACAGGATTCTCGTATTATTTTAATCCTGACGCAACTCTCGTCAATTCTTTTAGCTCACAACAACTACACCTCTCATTTTTTTTAGTCTCAGCACACAAACCCTTTTGTATATAAAGCTCACTCAGATATGGTTGTCCTCATGGGTAGATTTGTCGGTTCTGACATTCCATTGAAGTATTTCTGATAAGCTCTCAATCCCTCCTAAAATTTAGCATTATGCTCAATTGATCACAAAGATTGATCAAAATATTATTTCTGTTAAGCACAATGATCAGATAAAATTGATCAAAATATTTGGCTTTAAGCACAATTAACGAAAGAATGATGCGACAAAGATCAAATTATTCGGTATATGAGATAAATGAATGAAGATCTGTAAGAACGAGTTTACAGATTCTGATATTCAAAAAATTATCGAATGTATATGAATCAATGTAAAAAAAATATCAGAAAACAAATTCGAATACAAACGAGCGTATTATCACCGAAAATGATTTTCTTATAAGAGACGTGATAATAACAGTATGAAGAATAGCTGAAACAGGTATTGGAGTTATGTACGATGAGAAATTACACAAGTAAAATCTCAGGAAATACCTGTTTAGATAATGTACTCGTTTCCAAAAATTTATTCACTTCCAGAAAACATTTATTTAAAACTTCTAGAGACTCCCCCTAGAAAGTTGATTTCAGAAATGTTTCAGTTAAGCTAAAAAAAATTAAAAAGGAAACATTTTAAGCACGGGTTCTAAACTGAGTGTAACAACCCACATATCCTATGTAACAACCCTCACATTTTGTATACACATAATTCACATCATCATACTCACAATTACTGAAAAACAGTATTATTACAAAACATGGACTAACAAATATGTATCTTTAATACATATACGAACAAACTCTTATCAACGTTTAAACTTTTCCTTTGCCTTTATCTTGCAAATTACGCTGACCTGCAAAACAGGTTAGTCCAACAACTGAGCGTTAGACCGAATGGTCTAGTGAGTATATAAATCTCACACAAACAATATACATTCCAAACAATCAGTTTAGAATCAAACCTGTTCTGAAACATAAATATAATTATGTTTCTCACTTGTGGTTACACCGCCATTTTATCTCTCTCGCGGTTACACCGCCATTTCATCTCTCTCGCGGTTACACCGCCATTACATCTCTCTCTCGCGGTTACACCGCYATTWYATYTCTCTCGCGGTTACACCGCCATTACATCTCTCTCTCGCGGTTACACCGCCATTACATCTCTCTC
>NW_020204178.1:0-1389 GCF_001531365.2 Cynara cardunculus var. scolymus
TGCGATTCAGCGTCGAAATATAAATTATGCTGCGGTCATTTTTGATGACCTGGTGCTGAAGCTGAACAAGCGCCAGCGTGAAAAGGTGGTGCCTTACACCAGGTTTCTTTCTATGGTATTGACTAAAATCTTCAAAAGTCTTTACCCCAAAGAAGGATGTGGCACTCTCTTTCATTGTGTCCATCACTACCTCTTCCTCTCAAGTGGTCAAGACAAGGGCAAACCCCCCCGAATCTAGCCAAGCCACCAAAACCCCTTCAAAACGACCTTCTCAACCAACTCTTGGTTCTCATCAGAGAGCCAAGAAAGCCAAAAAGGGGACAGCCACGTCACTAGCTGGGGCCTCTCAAAAGGCTTCAGTTATTGAAACTAGCCTTACCCCCGAGGCGTCTTCTGTTATCCCTCCCAGCTCTTCAGTCATTTCTCCCATCACTGTCGTATCAGTGGTACCTTCACCAATCACTTTCAGTGACCCAGATCACTGAAAGTGTAGATATCAGCGCCGCCACCGCTGAACACTCACGTCTTTTCACAACCATTTTATCTTCTCATCCCTCCTTGGTCTTTACACATGTCGATGATGTATCATCGACTGTCCTTCCTAATACTGAGACACGCACCACTGGACCTGAGGCTGCTCATCTCGATGCTCCTCAGTATACGGATGTCCATCCTCCCGAGGACATCTTTGCTCCCACCAATGACACTCCTTTCGATGTCAATGAAGGCCCCTCAGGTATTCCATCTTCCTACCCCTTCATTTATTCTAACCTTGAGCCTTTAGCTCACACTTCTTCTTTTGCAGGTTTCTTTGATGCATCAGCCTGATGCTCAAGAAGTGGAAGAGGGAGAAAGAGAGAAAGATGATGGAGGAGATGAAGAGATCGATGATGACTATGATATGGCATTTGACGTCAAACTTCTCCTTCCAACCATTGATACCGTCCTCTTCAGGGTCAACGAAGATTACCAAGAGATGCCCCGCCAAGGCGATCTTGATGCGAACTTCCTTGCCCTCCAAGCAGATGTTCAAGAAGTTCAGAGTCAGCTCCAGAGTCTCCAAGAAGCTGTTCACGCCAACAACGACACCATTGCTGTTCTTCACAGCAGGGTTGACGATGCTCAGGCGATAGCTGATCAGCAGACTGGTCTTCTTCAACAAATCCTGGATGATGTCCGTCAACCAGCTCCAATGATTGTACCTTCTTTCTCTGCCGATGATTGCTCCCAGCTCCATGATATGTGTGAGGCAATGACAACTCTAGCCAATGCTTTGCAAAGGCTGGAGGAATCTGTGGTTCTCCAGCGTCAGCGCTTGGACGAACTCTCTGGCCAATTCTCTCGGGTCTTAGCCAGAGAGGGGGAGATGAGGTCCAACGCTGGTGAATC
>NW_020204178.1:4204-8880 GCF_001531365.2 Cynara cardunculus var. scolymus
CTCTACAAACTGTTTCTCTTCTTGTAGACCCTTACGGGACCAACAACATCCCAAAATTTCGGATACTTAAATATATCAAAACTAGTATCCCAAGATCAAACACTTACATTGCAGCGGAAATAAATTTCTAATCTTACAAATTATATCACCATCTAAATTACAATCTTGAGTAGCATAACTTTGCTCTATATAACAATGCGTTGATCTGCACATATCCTTCTTTGGAGCTAATCCTTATCTCTCTTTATTGCACTTTTCTTTTCACTCAAATAACCGCCTGGGTGAAAAAGTTTTAAAAAAGTTTTGGTGAGCCTTAGGCCCAGTGAATCCACGATTTTCATGCATGAACAACAAGTTTTATAAAAAAACAATTTTCACGAAGCTTCATAAATTTAGCATGCCTTGATGAGAATAATGATTTTCACAAAATAAAGATATTTTAGTGCGTGTCTACATCACAAAGCAACAACGTCATGGAAGATGTCTACCTCACACAGGATTACCTGGCGAACTCACACAGCATGTTCGCACTTACGACTTAGACAAGCTCACAAAACATGCTCGTCTTTACAAATTCATATTGTAGTACATCCCCATTGACACACAAATACTCAAAACACATATTATAAAAATATCGAACTTTTCATGCATATATAGCATATGAAAAATCTCGAGAAACTTCAAACAACTTTTGGATAATAAGGCATGCAACCATTTTAAAAATAAATCACGTGTAACTCACAATACATGGCGTAGCGCAAACCGAACTTTGAAGTGGCTAGGGTCTCCCCGATTGGTGCCAAACTAGCTACGATATAGAGCACCGTCAACTCTCATTACAGCGTCTACCGTCGCCTTTTCTCACAATAGTTCTCCTTCTTGATTCCAAACTACACATAAAGCTACAAACTCCCATTTTATACTAAGCCCCATCGGCGGTTTCACGGAATATGAAACGATAAGCCATAATAAATGGTCGTAGGTTTCATGACCATTGAGTTTCCTGTCATTAAATTGCATTCAATTTTAGGGTCTAACCCCTTCACTTTATCGTTTTACACTATAAGTCCTTGAAATTTAACGATTAAAAATTCCTTTTTTTTTTGGTTAATACAGAAGCGGTAAATATTTGAGAATTAAAGAAGTGAATGTGGTCCTTCATACTTTCAAGATTGGATTTGATTGATCAATGATTGTGGCTTTGACTGGTCAATAATTACGGCTTTGACTAGTCAAAATTGCAGCTATGCGAAAATAGAGAGGGTAGTTTCGTTTCTTTTACAAATAGGTGACAAATGGGTTCATATATGGACCTATGTGATTCATATATGAACTCTATGTTCATTAGTGAACTCCACTTATTTACTTCTCAAATGAATTTTTGCATATATATATATATATATATGTATATATGTATATATGTATATATGTATATATGTATATATATATGTATATATATATATGTATATATATATATATGTATATATGAGTTTAATCATTTGAGAACTTCAAAATAGTGAGATTCGTAAGATCCATCTTAAGCCACTAATTTTGGATAACTAATAACGAGATAATTAAAGAGATAACTTTTGGTTATTTATTAAATAAAAATTAATGTTTTCTTTGTGGAAAATCACATATTTTCTCTTTTTCTCTCCTATCATTGTATTAATATACATATCGTGCACATAAGGTTAACACATTGTGAACACAAGGTCAACAACCTTAATAAATTTTTTAAGTAGCGTGCTTATAAGGTTCACATTGTGTTCATAACTGTTATTTTTACATTTACCTTTATTGATTTAGTTTATGCTTACAATATATTCACAAATTATAACAAATATTTGTAGATTTAGAACGTGTTCATAATATGTTGAAAAACTATGACAATGTTTATAAAAAAAGTAGTCACAATGTGTTCACCGTTTATATTCTATTATATGTGTACGTTTATGTTATATACAGAAGATGATAGAGAGAGAGAGATGAAAGAAAAATAAGAAAAGAGGAGAGACAAAGCGAACTTTTTAATTCATATTATATTTTTTTTTCAAACTATTTTTTTTTTTGCTTTAAAATGGATCTTATAATCTCACAAATTAGCAAGCTTTCAAAGGAAGGTTTGTATATATATATATAGGGGTGGGTTCAAATAAAAATCGTTCAATTTGTAAAAACCGTGAAAACCTCATTCAACCAATCATAATTTTTCATTTTGTTTATTTTTTGTAATTTTGAGAGGTTGATTAACCATTTTTATTGTGGAGGGTGTTAATCATGCATATTATCATCTTCATTATTTTAATTTTGGAAAAATACAGAAACATTTTCATTAAAATTTCATTAAGTAGTATATGAAACAATTTCATAACCACATATGAAACAACTTCATCAAAAAAAGTATTATATGAAACAATTTCATAACCACATATGAAACAACTTCATCAAAAAAAGTATTATATGAAACAATTTCACAAGATTAACAATTTTCATGAAAAATTTTCATAAGATTAACGACGGATGAGAGTAGTTTTTACGGTTTTTACAAATTGGAGTGGTTTTCATTTGATCTTATATATATATATATATATATATATATATATTAGTTAATTACATAACAGGTTCCTAAAGTTTGATGGTGTTTGTAAGAACAAGAAAATTAAGAAAGCGGGTAAAATGACTAAAATGCTTCTCATTAAGTTGAACTTAATGAAAAAAGTTAACGATTTTCAGAAGGAGGGACAAAATCCATTGGGAATCAACAAACGTAAGGGACAAATCTGTTAAAATAAAGTTGAGGGATGAAAACCGTTGAAAGTGACAAATGTTAGGGACCAAAAGTGCACGCTATATTTAGGCATGGGAATGGTCCCCGATCCGTCGGGGAACCCAGTACACCCATCCCGGTCGGGGATGGGGATTTCCCGCTAAATCGGGGATGGGGACGGGTATGGTACTCCCGGCCCCGTCCCGTACCCGTTATATATATATATATATATATACGTACGTACATTATTTATTTCAACTAAAGCGGTAGTTCATAATTTCCTATTTCCTAACTAGGTTTATAATATAAAATTGTTATTTTTTGGATGTTAATATGTAATATTTTGGATGTCAAGTCTAAATGCAATTACTCGATAAGTTTTGTATATTACTCAATATCTTTTGATACATGTAAAATTTAAGTTTTTTTAGATTTAATTGATTTTTTTTTTGGTTTTAGGTTATTAGATCTTATATGATGTTGTGGTTTTTTTGTATTAAATTAAATTCATTTTGGTTTTAGGTTTATTGAAAATGTTTGAGATTTAAACATGTAGGTCTCTCACATATTTAATATAAAATAACTTATATAAACGAAAAAAAAATCTTCGTTTTCCCGTTGGGGATCCCTATTCCCTGTTAGGGATGGGGATAAGGATGTGATTATATTCCCCAACAGGGATGGGGACAGGGACGGAGATAGAGAAAAGTAATCGGGAACGGGGATTGAGGTCTCTGCCCCATTCTCATGCCTAGCTATATTTAATAAAATTATACAATAGAGTAAAGTTCAATTTGGTCCCTAACATTTGCAGTTTTCAACATATATTGTTCAAAACTTTAAAAACTCAAATTTGATCCCTCACGTTTGTCAATTTCCGTCGGGCGTTTGTTTTGAACCCTCTTATCAAACAAATCGTTAACTTTTTTTCGTTAAATCCAATTAAATGAGAATTATTTTAGTCATTTTTACTAGTTTCATTATATTAAAATAAAAAACATATTACATTTTTAACTTTAAATTGTTAAACAAAAAAACACGAAAGATAGTGGGTATTCTTCCTTTTTTTATAATTAATAATTAAAAATATAATATGTTTTTCTAATTTTTAGTATAAAATTAAGTAAATAGTGAAAATGACTACAATACCCTTCATTTAACAGAAAAAATAACGATCATTAAATAGAAAAACCAAACAGTTAAGAATTAATTAATGTATGGAACAAAAACTGAATTTTCAAAGTTTGACGATATCCTTTGAAAATTACAAGCATTAAAAATTAAAATAAACTTTGGGTTAAAAAGAATAGTACAGAATATATTTTTTAAATGAAGTGTCACATATTACTCTATTATTTGGGAATTAATTGCTTTTTCCTTTTTGATAAGTCAAAATAACAACCACATATACAAACACACGTGGCACACAAGTTGAATTTGTTGTCTCACAAGGCATATGGTACAACCAGTTACATTATTTTTAGGGAAATTTTTAAAAATAAGCGTTTTACACAACTCTTTGTCACAAAATAACCATATTTTAGAGGTTTTGTCAAAATAACCACTCGGATCACCTCCGGGGGCGATCCCCTTAAAAAAGTAAAAAAAAAAAAATCCTTAAAAGTCGAGATTACTGTTCACCTTGTTGACCGTGTTTGACCTCGTCCGGGGGCGATCCATACTATTCACGGGGGCGATCCGTACTGTTCACACATGAATTTTTTTTTTAAATTGAAGTTGTATTTTTTTAACTTTTTTAAAACCAAATTTCATGAGGAAAAGATTTAAAAATAAATCTTTATAATTATGGAGACGCAAAAATTAATTTTCTCTGTTTTGTGTTTCGAAAATCAGATATAATATCTGATTGACGAAATTTGACCTCTATTTTTTTGTTTTTAATTTT
>NW_020204178.1:9040-11091 GCF_001531365.2 Cynara cardunculus var. scolymus
TTTTTTTTTTTGAAATTTTTATAAAATTGAAGTTGTATTTTTTTAACTTTTTTAAAATCAAATTTGGTATTTATAGTGAAAAAAAAATCAATTTTTTTTACCCGGATCGACCCCGGTAAATAGCAAAATTTAAAATTAAATATGTAAAAAGACACACTTTATGTATTTTTCCATTTTTATTAAAAACACTCCTTAATTGTTGTATAAAAATAGAGGTCAAATTTCGTCAATCAGATATTATATTTGATTTCCCATGAAAATTAATTTTTGCATCTTCATAATTATAAAGATTTATTTTTAAATCTTTTCCTCATGAAATTTAGTTTTAAAAAAGTTAAAAAAATACAACTTCAATTTTAAAAAAAAATTCGAAAAAAAAAAAATTCACGGGTGAACAGTACAGATCGCCCCCGGGCGAGGTCAAACACGGTCAACGAGGTGAACAGTAATTTCGACTTTTGAGGAATTTTTTTTTTTTTTAATTTTTTAAGGGGATTGCCCCCATTATGTACCGGGGCGATCCGGGTGGTTATTTTGGCAAAACCTCTAAAATGTGGTTATTTTGTGGCAAAGGGTTGTGTAAAACGGTTATTTTTATAAATTTCCCTTATTTTTATTGTTATTTATTATTTAAAGTATTGACCCCTTTGATATGTCGGTTATGTAATACTTCTTGCAAAGATGATGATAATATCATCTTTAAAAAGAATGTTATAGATTAAAATTTAAAGTTTTCTTCTACACAAATCTTAGGAATATGTGTGTGGTAACTATTCATTGACATTATAAGTTTTTAATATAAGTTGACAAATAATCTTATAAATGTATGCTAATTTAAAATCTCTAACTATACTCGAAAAACGATGTTGCAATGTACTCTACAAATGTTTGACAAATGTAAGTAGTTTGTTTAACTTGAAACCACAATTTTAATTGAAATCTCATCTAAGCTGACAAAATCACAATTTTAATTTTTATAACAAATTTAATTGAAATCTCATTTGAAGTTATAAAAAAAACATTCTATAATATTAGTAAAAATTTGAGCGGTGCGTAAGTTGTAGAAACAGTATTGGAAGCTCAAGACGATGCATGAAAATACACATCACCAAACTAAGATAATGGATGTTCCCCCATAAAACAATAAAATTAATATCAAGAGGGGTCAATGACCCAAATGTCAGATATTAAACTGATAAGAACAAATACTACACTTTACCATAACATTTTATAATATTTGAAATTTAAATTAAGGAGGTGTGTCAAGCCTTGATAGTGGTAACACCAATACGATGGATAAATAACTACATCACAAAGTAGTATAATGGGCATTCTCTTATAAAATTATAAAATACCAAGTAAGCTGAATAAACATATATTAGATATCAAACTAAGAACATATAATATATTTGATTTAAACAAAAAACCAACTGATCTAAAAGAATTTTTAATATGAATAGAAATTTTGCAAAAATAGAGGAAAGTTAAAAATGAACCAATTATATTACTTAATACAAAAATATTCCTGTAAATTATGTATATAAACATTTTTTTCGCAAAAAAAGGGTGGGCCAAATTAAGTCAACCTCTGGCATAAAAGTACTCACTCTCATTTCATATATTTACTCCCTACTTCCAATTGGGAGAGGTTAGGGGAGTGCTAATGGCACCCCTTGAGAGCATCCACACACGCTTTTCAAAACAATTGCAAAAGCAATTGCAGAAAATCAATTTGGTGCCACATAGGATTTCTCTTGCAATTTTTGCAATTGTGTTTGCAAGCCACGTGGACATCCATTAACATTGAAATATAATATGTAAAACAATTAATTTTATAAATTAATAATGTTAATATTTTAATTACATTAATTATATAATAAATTAAATTATTTTATATGTAATATTTTTAATTCAATAAATGTTGTGTTTTGATATGATTTAATAAATTAATGTTTCAAATTTAAAACAATAAATTATATAATTATATCATATATTAGTCGTTTTAATTAACATTTAATTAAAATAAAACATGTTATTAATTAAAATATGTA
>NW_020204178.1:12096-13931 GCF_001531365.2 Cynara cardunculus var. scolymus
AAATAATATTTTTTAGTAATAATAAAAAATTTACAAGGTAATAAATATATTTATAATAATAATAATATATTTATAATTAAATAAACTAAGTAAAATGAAATTAGTATAAAAAGAAAAGACAAGAAAAAGACAAAAACACAAAAATGAAACAAAAAAAGAATGATTACATAGGGAGATAGGGGTGCCATTAGCCTCCCCAGAGGTTAATGACACCCCTATTTTTTACTTATGGCACCCTTATTCATAGGTTTAATTATGATTGTTTTTTTTGTGTTTTTATTATTTTTATTTTTTGTTTTATTATTATTTAAAGAAAATTTTAATTAATATATCTTATTCATTTTTTTTATATTATATTTTAATTAATATAATAATAAATGTATATTTTTATAGTATAAATTCTTAATATATGTTATTTATTTTATTTTCTGTTTTATTTATTTATTTATATTATATCTATACTATCTTATAATGCATTTGGCTAAAACTCTTAAACTCTTAATCTCTTAAACTCTTAAAAACAACATTTATTGCTAATGGTACAACCTATTAAAGCAATCCCTAAACCCGTTCAAATCAAAAACCCTATCCTATTTCATGGCCAAACGATCTCATCTCCAACAGAAACCCAATTCCCGAAATCGGATTTCATCACCAACAGGAACGATTTCATCGCCCTGACCCAATTCAATTTCATAAACCCTAAACGATTTCAGGCAAAATCGTTCCCCATCGCTTTCGCTCTCACCCTTCAATCCATCGCTCCATCGTCATCTTCTTCAACCTTCAATCCTGCCTCCAATGTCGTTTTCTTCAACCTTCAATTCTGCCTCCATCGTCGTCTTCTTCAACCTTCCAGGTAATTCTGTTTAGGGTTCTGTCCATCTCGTCTTCTTTCTTCTTGTAAGCTTTTGCAGACTTTTGGGGTTTGATTATTTTTGGGGGTTAGTGTATCTTTGGTGATTATTTTTGGGGGTTAGGGCATCTTTCATATTGACTTCTTTGGTCCATTGTATTTGAAGGCATGCTCTATTAGAGGGTTCCTAGGGTGCCGATTCCTTTTATGTATATCTTGCATTGTTATGACAAAATAGAAACCAATCCGCATTACTATGTTTGCGACCTTAACATAACTTTTGCTTACATGGGGGAGCAAAACTCCACCTATTGGTTTAATTGCTTACTTGATTTTGATCTTTATGTGACTGAATATGCATACATGATTCTGTTTTGGTTGCTCTATTTGATTAAGATTTATTGCTGTTTCTAGAGTTATTTTGGTTGATGTTCGTCTCTACCGGTTTACTGTAGGTGCTTAAACAACCTCATTCCAAATTAGAGAGGCATTTTATGTCTTGCAATTATAAAAGTCCGACAATCACGTCCTTCAGTGCATGTAATGGGTAGCCAGAATGCTTGGAGAAAGTAACTGACAGAACAGATGGATGTTAGGGGCCGTTTACCAAACGCTTACCCGGGTAAGCGATTACCAAATCACACTACGTCACAGTAAGAGCTTGCCGGGTAAATTGTTGGATACAATGTCGTTTTGGTGGACCAAAATATTACCCGRTAAGTAAATAATAGTGTAAAATTTTACYGRTAWGCAYTTACCGGATAAGTGTTTGGTAAACGGCCCCTTAGTGTAATAGACCCACATCACAGGGGCACTGAGTTTTCAACTCAAATAAATGTCATGAATCCTATTTAGTGGATAAGTGTTTGTTACAAAGTGCTTATTTATGTGCATATACATTTATCATAGTGGATACTTTGTAATTCTTTTGCTCAATGCTAACTGCTTCTGATGTTTTATCATTTGCAGAGAGAGCAAC
>NW_020204179.1:0-5207 GCF_001531365.2 Cynara cardunculus var. scolymus
TTTTAGGAGTTTTTTTTTTACCCGGTAAGCACTTGCTGATAAGAATCAATACTCTAACTAATTKTACCGGTAAGCACTCCTACTAGATCCTTAATAAGTATATGAAAAACCAACAATATGGTCATATGMATGCACCAAATTCTGCCTTTTATAATAGTACTTTTTTAGCCTTTCTTTTTTATTAATCCATTTTATTTAGTCTGATATATAGGAAATGCAAAAAATTGAATGAACTGATAGCTAACATACTGGTATTTGTTTAGTTTTCAAGAGCGACAATCAATTTGGATATACGGATGAGTGCATCACGAAAACTAAACAATAGTTTGGATATACGGATGAGTGCATCACGAAAACTAAACAACAATTTGGATATACGAATTTCAAGTTTTGTAATGAGTTATGAGTATATTGGATTAGAAAGCCAATATATGAGAAATTATTTTTCCATTCGATCTTGCGAATATGCCATATTAATCTTTAACTTCATAATTAGTTAACCTGCAAAATAACCACATAAACTCATGATTCAATGCTAAACTAATGTTTCAGAATTGTGGTTCACCCGCGCTGCATCGCGCGGGTATACCACTAGTATATATATATATATACACTACCAGACCTCCTCTAGTTTTATACAATGGATTGCCACTCTTTACCAGAGCCTCTGGTTTGTTAATCAAAGTCTCTCAAACATGCAAATCCAATATTAACTCTTGTCTTCATTGACATTATCACAAGAACTCCTCTGGTTCCTCATCCAATTGCTCATGGCTAACCAGAACTCCTCTGGTTCCATACCAAAATCTTTTTCCCACTAAAACTCATCTTAATTGAAAACCATTTTCAAGATTATACAAAATTKCAGCTTTTGTGACTAAAAATTATACAACATGGGTTTTTAAAAGACCAAAACTTCGTAATTAGTATTACTCTTACAATTAAATGAGATTTTTAAATTTCAATTATTTTTGGGATTGCGTATTCATCAAGATATTACTTTAAATAGTATATTATTCAAATAATTTCTACCGTCATTATAACTACGCGCCTGACATCTTCAACAGCATGTTCCCCACATACCCTTTCCAATCTTCTACCTCCCTAACCCCGTCTTGACACGTGTCCTACAATATTAAATGCACGTACTATCAAAACGGCTCACGTTCTTCAAATCAAATCGTCACAAACAAAACCGCCAAAACTTTTCATGATTATTATATTTTAATAATCAAGAAACGTTTCCATTCCCCCTCTTCCCCCTCCACTAACCCAATCTTTCCCCATATTTCCGCCTATAGATACCTTTCATCTTCCTCCATCTTCCTTTTACGCTTCCATAAACCTGCAACTAAACTCTGACGAAATACGAACCTACACCCTTTCCAAAACCTTCAACAACGGCATCCTCCAAATCTCATGAATCAAACAACAATGACAGTAGGATACAGTCGACAGGCGCTGACAGCCGTGTCCTCATCTTCCTACCAATGCGGCCAAATAATCACACTCTTGAACTCAACACTGCTCTGTTTGATGACCGTTTTGCCATTATTGTTGAGTTCTTCAGACACAGCATTCTTCTTCCTGCTCTCACCCTTGCCGATACCGCCGTTCCCATCAAGTATGTTCAACAGTATTGGCAAACCTGTGAGTTTGATGAAGAAAGCCACGGTATTATGGGGGACATAGACGCCCCTAACGATATGATCTGCTCTATCAAAATTTCAAGGGCTAAGATTTCCCGGCTACTGTGCATTCCAACACACAAAGAACTTGGCATTGCGCAATTTGACGAACCACCAACCAAAGCCGACATTCTTCGATTCCTGAAGATGCTAGGCTACAACCGTGACCTACGCACCGTCTCCACTTTTAAACGACAATGCCTTCCACCGATGTGGAATATGTTCTTCTCCCTTCTGAACAGAGCCCTTACGTGCAAACTGGGCTCCTTGGACCAAGGCAACACAAACATATTGACAATAATGTACGGACTGTTCTATAACTTGAATCTTGACTATGCCTTCCTCATATATAATGAAATACTTTCGGTGGTAGTCAAGAAGTCGAAGCTCCATGCCACCGGCAAGCCTCTCCCTGCGGATCTCTTTCCACACTTCATCACTCTTTTCGTCGGGGACGGAATAAGGAAAAATCGCCTACCAGCCGTAGAGCCATTCACACTAGTATACAAGATGCATGGTCATCGACCAACCCTCTCAAAGGAGGGCTATACCATCAACTGTACTCTTCCACGGGTTATGCTCAATGTCATACCATCGACATCTGAGATACGCCAGACCTATGAGCGCTCCATGTTGTCCCAGGAACCAAGGGCAGCTACCCTGGAGTACCTAGAGCCGTCACCTGAGCCCAGCGAGGGCGCACATGAGTCATCATCATCGGATGATGAAAATGATGATGATAATGCTACTCAACGTGCCACCCTCGGCCCTACTCGAAGCATTCCTTCACCCACTTCCGAAAGGGCACCCACATCCTCTACCCGTGGCGATCAAAGCCAAAGGGGTATTGAAAAAGGACGACCCAGTCCCACCCCAACCTCAGCCAGCCATCCAGAGGCCATTCTTCRGGCCTCTTGAGATAAACAAGCCGAGGAAACCCATTTACCATCACCCCTCTCTCAACAGAGAGGTGATGAAGAGACAAGAGCCCCTTCGCCTTAGGGTTCGCCACAACCAATCACACACACAAAAGCATGTGTTGCTTCTGAAGTTAAACCTATAGATCGTTCAGAGAGATCTTCCATTCGTGCACAACTCCCCTCGGTATTTGATCTACCAAAGGGAACACACATCCACTTCACTTACTCAACCTCTGAAGCTGAGGAAGAAGAAGAGAATGTTGCAACATCACGAGATAGCTCTTCTCTCGAGGGCTATCAAGGACGTGATGGAAGTCCTTCAAGGCCAACATTCTCACAAGGCCAAGAAGGCGCCTCAGGAGCAGAGGCACAACCTGCAGCATCTGTTGCTGCAGGGGTCACCCCACCTGCTGATCTAGTCAGAAAGGCTGAGTTCCAAGCCTTTGTCGAAACCGTGAAGCGGTCCTTGGAAGACCTTAAACTCATCATGCAATGGATTGTCGACAACCGACCCTCCACCTCTACCTATGACCTCCAACAATCTCTTGCAATCTTACAACACCACCTCACCCAAATCGAATCCCAAACACAGGCCAACACCACCCGCTTACAAATGCTCCAATAAACCGTCACCCAACACCACAACGCCATTTCCTCACTAGCCACCCAACGCAACCAAGTCATCATCCACTCCCTCGCCACCCTCACGGCCCAGGCAACTGAGGCCGATGAGAACCTTACCTACATAATCACCCAACTTCAAACCATCCTCAGCAACCTTCACTCCCTATCCACAAACATACCGACCAAGTCCCTCACAAAACATCACAACCATCCACCACAACTATCGATGATTCCATAGCCAATCTCACCCAAAAAATGGCCTCCATCCAAGATACCCTCAACCAACTACCCGCTGCTATAATCGCCCAAATACCCCAACCAACTTCTCAACCACCACCTCCCTCTGCAGGACCATCCTTCGATGAAGCCTTCTCCACATTCACTGCAGAGGTGAGAGACATAATAACCAATCTTCCCATTCCCCTATACGCATCCACCTCCAACATACCACCACCAACTGCATCCTCCACAACCAAGTTTGCCACACGAGCGAACTTGCAAGCCTTGTCAAGGGCACTGGTCTCCTCTTTTAACTAGATCAGTGAAAAATTTGTTCATCGGGCCACTCATCCAACAATGGTTCTCTCCTAGAACCTGGCCAATGAACAATGGTGCACAACAACCCTCCTACAAACAATGGAGGCGAGTCAACGGCAGGCCTCCCTGAAGGCATACCTCACCTCCTTCAGGAAGGAAAAAAGAAGAAGAGGACCAGAGCCTCTTGGTCCAGCAGCCGCCAACACAAAAGGCCAAGGCATGAAGACCAAGACCTCGATGATCAAGGTCTTGGACCTCATGAGGGGGAGACAGAGGCCGCGGCTGCACAGAATAAAGAATCCGCTGCACCACCACAATCATCACCACAAACTCAACCACCACCCTCAACCGAAGGAACCCAAGCAAGAGAACCAGAGGCTTTGCCCTCTAAAGATGTACAAAATGTACATGTTCCCTTCGCAGCAACCCCAGAACCCATCGTGTTGAGTTCCTCAACCGATGAAGAACCAAACACCCCACCAACTCAACTAAGCCAACCTCTTCCTTCTACACCCACATCAAACCTACCCTTAACCCCTTCACCAACACCTTGCACAACTAAACCCTCCATCCTTTCCACACAACCAGAACCTACAACAACCCAACCTTCATCACCCCAACAACCACCAGAAATCATCACCTCTACCCATACACAACCCCCAACCGATACACAACCCTCAATCCAACCATCCGTGGTGCATGCAAATATTCCCTCTTCCTCAAGGCAACCTCCACAAGGCCTGGTAGATGAAATAATACAAAGCATGGAGTCGATGAGGAGACGTGCTCAATTGCCACCCAGGGAATCAGTCATGATGGAAAATATCCATCAATATATGTATCAAGATTGCGATGAAAGTTTGTCAACCAATCCTCCAATCCAATCGCCTGAGTCAATGAACCTTCTACACCATCGATTCGTCAGACAGACTAATCAAGAACCTCGAGCTGTCTTTTTGAATGAGGGAATAAGGAGAGTCGTGGACTTGAAAATAAAGTCTTTTGCCAATCGAGCTATCAGATACATCGAGTTCACTGTGGAGAGAGCCCATGGGATCGTTAGCTTGTTCAATGAAAACGACCTCATCAATCTCAACCCGTACGACTTGATTGAATTATACGTCTACACAGCTCAAAGGCAGGATCATGGCATAAGGTTTGGAATGGCAAACCGAGCGATAGTAAAAACAATGGAGTCCCTGGTAAAGCTCAGAGCCAAAACAGATTTTGAAATTGCTTTTAGGCTAGGCATCGAGAGACTATCCTGCGCTCCTCCAAATGAAGATTTTCAGGGCTTGCAGGAGATACGATCTACATCAGTTCTTACTCAACCCAATCTTAGACTTGTTTACAAGAACGAGTTTGGGGTTAAAAAGTTCTTCAGATTGACTGAAGCCTTCAAGTATTCAACAGATACACTTGAATGGTTTCAGAAAAA
>NW_020204179.1:5492-13598 GCF_001531365.2 Cynara cardunculus var. scolymus
CAGAAGACCAATGAAGACATCAAGGTAGAATCGACTAATTCTGGAATTCAACCAGAGGATCGATGGATAGTTCAACCAGAGGACCGATGAACAGTCCAAGGATGCGATGGAAAGAGCATTCTCATCGATCCACTGGTCATCAACACTTAGAAGATTTTCCAGCACTTCATTCAAGCATGCATTGAAGATTTGAAGATAAGGATGAAATAATCATACCATGAATGACAGCTGGAGATGACAAGTCAACAGTTGGAATTCTAGTTTATCTTGATATTAGTGTTTATCCATATAGAAGATAATCCTTATCTGTTAGATAGAAGATTTGCTAGAAAGTAGCTTTAGAGAGTTATCTTCTTGTTAGCTTATTAGTATAAATAGGTACTCAGACCTATTGTAAAAATAAGGCTTTTACACATTTCTAAGTTTATAAAGTAAAATCTTTGAAGCTCAAGTTTGTTCTTAAATATTCTTATCTTTATTATTGAGTCTTCATAACTTACTTCATAAAATCACTATAATTTGGTTATTCATAACTAGATTATTAGTGTTATTGAGAGATCTGGGATAAACAACGGGAAACCTTGCACTGCCCGCCTTCCTCTACCAGGTATGTGCCAAGGTTCCCTACTCATTGCTTTTCCTCCTTTCTGARCAATGAGTATTCACAACCACAGAAAGTCTCACCCGTCCAACCCGGGATCTTGACTTTTCCATAAACTTCCGGCATGCCACACGAAGTAGTACCCGTACTATGGTGTACAATTCAAGGAACAAAACAACGAGTCCGGATCCAGAAAGCAAACCTATGTACCGATATAGTAATAAGGAATCGACTCAAGAGACGGAATCAAAGACAAATCAAGATATTGTGACTCCATTCAAGACCAAAAACATTCATATGAAAATATATATGTTCAAATCAATATGTAACAATTAACTATATAACTCACCGAGCAACCGTACAATACCGAAAAGCTCCGAATTGAGCTCACAAAGAAAGTCCAATCTACCACACTTAGATTGCTTCCAAAGTATCAAAACATATCTTAATTACCCCCTACAGTAAATGTACAAAATCTCATAAGCAATCAATATAAGAAACCCATGATATATACATATCCTATTTGAACATTTTACCTAAATTTCTATGTACAACTGCTGCATGCAGAACTATTTTGCCCATTTTAAGCTCGAAATCATGCCTTAATCAAAATAAGAAATAAACTAGACTCAAATATCTAACTAAGTAAATTGGCCTCACCTTATTTGGATTTTTCTACGATTTTATACAAATTTTCAAAGTCTGCACACTTTCAATGCATTCAAAAGTCAAAAATTCTTATTTTCATACATTTTCCTCAAACCATTTCGATTCCAAACCATTCCAACTTCTGAATCTCAACTTAATATAACATATTTGACATAAACAACCAAAATCCAACCTTTATTTTATCATTTATATTATCTCCCAAATCATTGACTTAATCAAGTCAAAGTTCATATGATGAACTTGCATAAATCTTGATAATCTCTTGAATCTAATGACCATTTCATGCCATAAACAATAAAAGCACTCATTTTATACACTTAAGATCAAACCCATATGAAACTCTAACTCTATCTCAACATGCAATCCATAAAACAAGAATGTCAACCAAGAACAAGTGCAAAAATAGATTATATCTTACTTGATGATCAAATCCTTCAAAGATCTTGTAGTTCTTCTTTGATTTGAGTTGATTCAAGCCTATGTTTGTGAAAATCGCACCTCTAGTGTGTGTGTGAGTTCTGGACTTAGATGGCATGAAAAATGGACCAAAACACCAATTTATAATGCTAAAACTCGAGTTGGGCTGGTTTGGCCCAGCTAGGTACCCATTTTGACAATCAACACTTAAAATATTCATAACTTTTCGCTCGGACCTCCGTTTTCTATGAGGTTTTCTCCTACACGTTCATAAAAAGATAATCTATAACATCCAACAAAATATTCCAGAAAAGATCTCCCAAAAAAATCCGTTTTACGTATCTATTTGACGTGATATTTTCCCAAATCCTCTAATATATTTTTAAGAAATAAAATTCTAAGATTCCAAACCTAAACTCCCACTAAATCATAAGTTCTCTTTAACCTAATAATTAAATATACTAAGCAATTAATTGGGCATATTAGAAATTGGATGTTACAGATGGTAATCAAAAAACAAATAAGTTTTTCTATTTACTTGATCTGAGATCAATTTGGACACACAAAATGAAGAACTAAGAATGGGGAAAACTTATCTAAACAATTGGATTACTCATTTTATGTCTTTAGTTTTTTGGATGTAGCCTTTACTCATTCATCATTCGTGGATTTTATGCTTAAGAGTTGGCTTAATGAAAAAGTTGTTGATATATGCCCCTTAGAAAGAGGGGCATGTTATGTCGGTACTGAATGGTGATACTCTTGCTCATATTAAAAAGGTATAATAAACATTTTTTTTAAATATACAATCTTTTCTTCAATATTAACAAAATTAGTTTAGACCACTCTTCTATTCTCTTCTAAGTGAAATTATAATGGCAGGTGTAGGAGTTTATTGGGATGATGGAGATGGAACTTGGTGATGGATCGATTCTCCATAAACACAGTAAGTGAAATTGTAGTGATCTCATTTCTTCATTTTTCCATATTGGGTGCTTTTCATGTGACTTATTGTAACCATTGATACAATTTATCTATATTTATACTACCTTATAAACAACAAGATCCTTATGTTGGTGCTTTTCTTGTAAAAGATGACCCAGGATCTGAGGCCAAAGGTTCAGATAAAGAGAAAAGCATATATGAGCTCAAGGGCAAATAGTTGTTTAATCGTCTCCATGAAGTTGGTACACGGGCTCAGATATCTGTTGTGATGCAACTTTAAGTAATTGTGGTAAACTTGTTGAGCTTCTATATATTTTGTACTACATGTAATCAACTTTTAATCCTTTTAAGAAGATTACAAGTATCCAAGGAGACTGGGTTGGTCTTATCGGTCATAGGCGGTTAGGGATAACAGAAATGGTGAGTGGAGGCTTCATTTCTATTTTTCTGTCGGTTAATTGCATACTAGCACTCTATGTGATGCTATAGTTTACCTCATTTTGATTATTTATTTCTCTGCACAAGTCAGTGACGATCCCCTTACGATCCACATGGATCATCCCAAGGTATCATCCACTCATATCCTAAAAGATTTAGGGGTCGTTTACCTAAACACTTATCCGGTAAGCACTTATCGATAAAATTCAACACAATCGCTTACTTAATGGGTAAGATTTTATTCACTAAAACGCATCGTATGCAAAAATTTATCCCGGTAAGCCCTAACCATGGTAAGAGTCGTCATCATCACTTACCGGGTAAGACTCTAGATTCTTGCCCTAGCTCTTATCGGGTAAGATTCTTAGTCCTTGTCATATTCATACGGTAAAGTAAAATGACTTGGTAAGTGCTTACTCGGGTAAGCACTTGGTAAACGGCACCTTAGAGATGCAATATATAGGAACTAGGATGGAATCTACTTTCATTAATACCATACTCTTTGATTAAACAGTGCTTGTATAAGGTTTTCTCTGTATTACAGGATTCAACGTTTAACAAGGATGATGATGTCATAGAGGCAACACCATTTGAGGTCATAACAACCCTAAGAGATGTTCTGAAGACAAGTTCTCTTTGGAGGGATCATGTTCAAACATACAATCAGGTTTAGCTRTTTTTCTGYTTGCATATAATGAGTGTTTAGCTGGAAAATTGTCATATTTGCACCTGCTTCATAAATTACCTAGCTCATTAAGAACAATAACCATATTGTTAAACTAACTTAGGGCTGTTTACCTAAACACTTACCCGGTAACCGCTTAATGGTAAAATTCAACTCGATCGCTTACTTGCTGGGTAAGATTTTAGTCTACAAAAACGACATCCTATGCAATAATTCACCCGTAAGCGTTATACACGGTAAGAGTCGTCGTCATTACTTACTAGGTAACACTCTCGATCCTTGTCTTTCGCTTGTACGAAGTAAGATTTTTGGTCCTTGCCATAATCATCCGATAAGGGAATGTGACTTGATAAGCACTTACCTGAGCATTTGATAAACAGCCCCTTAATACATACACACACACAATATATATATATATATCATATATATATATATATATCATATATATATATATAGAGAGATGAAGCCATGACTTTCCCTAAATTCCTGGAAGTGTTATTAGTCTTTGGATATGCTATATTTCATTGTTTAAGAACAAAGTAACGCACCCCATCTTCTCGAGTTTCGAATTCCTTCTCTAGGCGATGCAGGGTTTCGTTCTTTAGGTTCTCTGGCTTCAACGCTTCTTCTTGAGCTTCAAGAATTTACGTTTTTAGATTCGTTTGGACCAACAATCCCATGGATTGAACTCTCGACGTTTCACTTTCTTTTTTCAGCATAAGTCGTCCGCTACCACGTTGGCTTTCCCCGGATGATACTTAATTTCGCATTCATAATTGTTGAGAAGTTCAACCCACCTTCGTTGCCTCATATTCAGCATCTTTTGATCAAATATATGTTGAAGGCTCTTATGATCGGTGAAAATGGTGCATTTGGTGCCGTAAAGATAGTGCCTCCATATCTTAAGTGCGAATACTACYGCTCCCAATTCGAGGTCATGCRTAGTATAATTCTWCTCATGCACTTTAAGTTGTCTTGAGGCATATGCAATGACCTTATCTTTTTGCATCAATACGCATCCCAATCCTTGATGCGATGCATCACAAAAGACTACAAAGTTTTYYGRACCCTCTRGTAAGGATAAAATAGGTGCATTGCATAGATTCTGCTTGAGAGTCTCGAATGATTCCTCTTGTTTCTCACCTCAAATAAATTTCTTGTCCTTTTGGGTTAAGGTTGTGAACGGCTGTGCGAATTTTGAAAAGTTCGTGATGAACCGCCGATAATAGCCTGCTAACCAAGGAATTGACGGATTTCCGTAGGGGTTCTTGGGGCATCCCAATTCCTAATGGCCTCAATTTTGGCAGGATCTACCTGAATTCCTTTTTCATTGACTATATGACCCAAAAACTGTACTTCCCGTATCCAGAATTCACATTTAGAAAATTTTGCATACAATTTCTCGCTTCGGAGTAATTCCAAAATTATCCTCAGATGTTGCTCATGGTCCTCCTTGCTTCTGGAATAAATTAATATGTCGTCTATGAAGACGATTACAAATTTATCCAGGTACGGCCTACAAACTCTATTCATTAGGTCCATGAAGACAGTTGGTGCATTGGTTAGCCCGAATAGCATAACCATAAATTCGTAATGACCGTACCAGGTCGTGAAGGCTGTTTTGGGAATGTCCTCTTCCCAAACTCTCACTTGGTGATATTCGGATCGTAGGTCAATCTTGGAAAAATATTTCGCTCCTCGGAGTTGATCAAACAGATCATCGATTCTAGGAAGAGAATATCTATTCTTGATGGTCAACTTGTTAAGTTCTCTATAATCAATGCACATTCTCATTGACCCATCTTTCTTTTTAACGAATAGAACCGGTGCACCCCAAGGTGAATAACTTGGTCTTATAAACCCTCTGTCTAATAACACCTGAAGTTGGGTTGACATTTCTTGCATTTCCGATGGTGCCAAGCGATAAGGTGCCCTTGCCACCGGGGCAGCTCCAGGAATTAAGTCGATGCCGAATTCGACTTGCCTTTGTGGGGGTAGGCCTGGTAAATCCTTAGGAAATACATAGGAGAATTCCCTAACTACAGGTAAATCCTCAATACTTTTCTCCTTGACCTTTCCGTCAATCACATGTGCCAGATATGCAGTGTAATTCTTTTTCAGATACTTTCGCATCTTCATGCAGGATACCATCTTAATCTTTCGATCCAACTCGTCTCCCTGGACCACAACTGGTTTCATTCCATCTTGAGGAATCCGAATACACTTCTCCGAACATACAATCTCATCTTGGTTTTTGGATAGCCAATCCATGCCTACAATTATGTCGAAACCTCCTAGTTCGATCGGAATAAGGTCTATGCTAAAGTTCTTATTGGCTAAGCTCAGAGTGCAGTTCATAATTACGTTTCTAGCTTTGAATTCTTGACCATTGGCAAACTCAATTACAAARGCTTMTTTCAACTTCTGGGGCTTTAAGTAAATTTTCTGCTTAAAGTCCAGTGACACAAAACTTCTATCTGCCCCTGAGTCAAATAGGACTGAAGCAAATTCATTATTCAGAAGAAATGTACCTGAAACCACGTTGGGATCCTCTCTAGCTTCTCTGGCTCCGATCTCAAATGCTCTGCCCCGTGCCTGACCTCCTGGGTTTTCGGAACTGACATGCCGGGTCTGGCTTGCATTTGCCCCTGATTTCCTCTTTGAACAAGTATTCCTTATGTGATCTGGACTCCCACAATCGAAACATAATCGTTTCCGGTAATCCTTTGTTGTGTGACCCCTAGATGACATCTTTGACTTGTCTTACCACCTGCGTCTGTGCTCCAAAATTCCTTACTACCCTCCTGCTTCTGTCAAATTTTCCCCCAATTCTTTGATTCCCATGCTCCTCCATCTTTCTCTTTCCCTTAGCAAATCCTCCAGATCGAATAGCATTATTTGTGAGCTTGGTGGCAATGTCTATTGCCTCCTGAAGAGTCTTTGGATTGGCCGAGGTAGCGTTTCCCCGAATCTCTGGAGACAATCCCCAAATATATCTTTCTATTCGGACTTCCTCTGGCATTACTAGATGTGGCACTAGGTTTGCCAATTCATAAAATCAAGCCGTATATGCACATATATTATCCCCTTTCATTTCCAGATTCCATAGCTCCATTTCCAGCTTTTGAAGTTCACTTCTGGGGCAATATTCGGCCTTAAGGAGTTTCTTGAACTCCTCCCACGAAAGTTGGTTGGCCGCTTCTCGACCTCTAGTCTGTACCAAGGTATTCCTCAAGGTAAGTGCCCTCCCTTGCAACAAACATGCCGCATACTCCACTTTGTTTGCTTCAGAACACTGACTGATATGGAGAACAGATTCCATACTTTCTATCCAAGTCAAAAGTCCTACAGCCCCCTCAGTCCCATTGAATTCTTTTGGATTGCAGGATCTGAAGGTTTTGTAAGTGCATTATCTGGGTGGTCTAGACTCAGGGCTTGATGATGGGTTTGCATTAAGCCCTGCCGCCACTTGACTAACAATGATGGGCAATGCGGCCAACAGTTGCTCTGACACAAGTTGTGCAACTTTGGAGTTCTCTCTCCTTGGCGGCATTTTCTATTGCCTAAATCATAAGGGAGTTCATCATTAATATAGCAATACTATGACGATATCTCCTAGTTATTCACTGATACTAAAATTGTTCTTCGCAAGGGAAAATAATCAGGCATTACTATAACCAAATTAGAGTAAACTCATTCATACAATGAATTGACATAATAAGCATTCTTCAAAAGGTATTCATGCAATGATATACGGTGGTAGGTACAAAACAGGATCTCTAGTATCAGTACAAAAGAGTGAGTATCCTATCCTTAATTCTCCTTTTAGAACAACATCCATCCTATGGCTATTCCCAATATCAACATCATCATACCACAAACTACCAACCATCCATACAACTTCCTAATTTCCCGCCTGGCTGCAACAGCAGCCTCTCTGTTCCTTATTATGCTCTGGTGGTGTGCTACCATCACATCCTAAACAACCTGAGCAAATCTGTCACACCCCGCTAAAGCGTAAACACGGGATGTAACAGGCAAGCGAGTCATAGCAACAGTTAATAAATAACACCATTCCAAGTTGTTCAAAAACAAAACAAGTTTATCGACATAACTGGAATTAGAACTGAATACACTTTTCTCAAAATACTTCAATTTCAGACTTTAATCGATCTTGCCGTGAGTATGCCCCCAAAACAGAACCAACTTAACTTAAATCCTGAAAAGCATGAAAATAAAACAAGGTCAACTACAAAGAGTTGGTGAGTTCACGGGTTTTCATATGCATAAAACGTTTCAATGCATAAACCAAGTAATAGCAAACATATGCGAATTCTTTGCACTTAATAAA
>NW_020204180.1:0-1831 GCF_001531365.2 Cynara cardunculus var. scolymus
GCAAAGGACAAGTCTTCCTCTTAAGGCTTTACACGCACTCTAAACCCTACCTTACTGCATTAAATGAACATTTAATGCACTGGGTATAAATAGAAGTGTTTTCTTCTCCATGCAATAGAGCATGTACGCGCGCATCTCTCTGCTATCCTATTCTTACTTCAAGCCTCTCCATGCTTAAGTAAAAGATCTTTATTTTCTAGCATTATCTTTTATTGTATTTGCTAAAGATCTGTGTGTAACCAAAGGTTGTTTAGATAGGTTTTCTTTACCTTATATTTCCGCAAACAATCTTGTAAAATCTGTATTGATCTTCGCTATCAATATATATTTTAAATTTGAAAACTCTGTGTTTGTATTCATCCCCCACTTCTACAAACTGTGTCTTATCTTGTAGACCCTTTCGGGACCAACAGGGTGTTGAATATGATGAAACATTTGCTCTGGTAGCACGAATTGAAGCTATAAGGATGTTTTTGACGTACACGGCGCACAAGAACTTCACAGTTTATCAAATGAACGTCAAAATGGCATTCTTGTATGGTCTTCTCAAAGAAGAAGTATATGTTGCTCAATCGGAAGGATTTGTTGATGAGTCAAAGCCTGATCGTATTTACATCCTTGATAGAGCCTTGTATGGACTAAAACAAGCCCCGAGAGACTGGTATGACATTTTATCAAAATTCCTTGTAAAATTAGGCTTCTCAAAAGGTAATATTGACATAACCCTATGTGACATCCGGAAATTTAAATACCAGGTTAGTAGCTAAATAGCACTTTAGAAATATTATTAACACTCAAGTAGAGCGATTAGAACTTAAGTAGTTAGAAATCTCGGTAGGTTGCATAGAAAACACTGTTACGACCCGTAACGAATCGGATCGCCTTATAAAATGCCAAACACTCCAAATAATTTTTAAAACTTGCATAAAATATAGAGTCTACATATTTTAAATATTTTTACTTGAATTATATTTTATGAATTTATTTATCTCATAAAATAGGAATTTGGGCTTTTTTCTCAATTTTTTTCACAAAAATACCCAACACATTAAAGTATGGGCTAATTTTATTACAAAAAAAAATCTTAGAGCAAGGCCTAGAGGCCCATCTTGTGGCCGGCCCCTCCCCTCTCCATATAAATACGTTTTGAATTTTTTAAAAATATTCATTCCTCGTTCATTTGGTAACCTTTCATCTCCTTATTCTCCCTCAATTTTCACCTACAATTCTCTCCTTCCATCTTCTTCCCCAAGAAAGAAAAATTCATCCCTTTCAATCATAGAAAAGAAAAGAGATTCAAGAAGCAAAACTTGAAGAAATTTAAGATCATCTTCTTGTAATCAAAGGTAAGAACACTTGTTAGTGCTTTGGCTTCATTTTATGCACTTTTAGTGCCATTTTCTTGTCATTTTCATACTTTTAAGTTTACAAAGGAGACGTGTTCTTCATTCTAAGTTCTAAGGGTGAAAATCCGTGACCTAACCATCTAGAACTTTTGAAAAGCAAGAAAAACCTTCATTTCATGCATTTTGTATTTCTTATGTGATGAGTCCAGATTTCATACAAACATGATATAATCTTCATAGATCAAGATGAACATCAAGGTAGAAAGAATATGATCAAGAATGATTAGATTGAGAGGAGAGAGAATATTACATCAGCAAATCTTGATATTCAGATTAATGACAATTGCTAAATACAATTACAAGGAAATCACTATTTATACTAGGAAATGTAAAGACTAAGCTATTACAAGGAAACTACACTAAGGAGAAACTTGAATACAACATTAAAGCACTAACTTGAACCCAACATTCTCCCCCTTTGGATT
>NW_020204180.1:2441-3514 GCF_001531365.2 Cynara cardunculus var. scolymus
ACAAAGCAGTTTTCTGTGACGAATGAAAATCCCAAAGTAGATATCTTCCAAGTATGGCTCTCGGATTCTTTCGCGATCATAACCAAAGAAATTTGCTCTAATATGGAAAGAAAATGTAATTCTCTGAAAAGATTTCAGTAGGATCAACAGATTCTCTTGGAACACTAACTTCAGACACATCAGGTAGAACAGCAGTAGATGATTCTAGAATAGAATGAGGATCACCTTGAACGGGAAAAGCTGGATCTTCTTCTTCTWAGTCAGCTTCAAAGTCAAAGTACATTCCAGTTGACTCGTCAATGTTATCAACGTCCTCTCCAAAATCCTGCTCTCCACCAAGAGTAGTAGAGAATGCACTGTTTGAACCCTACATTGGCAGACAAGTCCATTAACAACCTTGTTTCTACTGTGGAGTCCGTCGGCTTTTCAACCATTGGCTCGATCATTGGACTTGCSTCCACTTCTTCATCTTCAATTACGACAGCCTCAATTATTCTTTCCCGAATTGTTTTCGGGGAAGAATCTTTAGCAGTTACGTCCTGAGGTAGTGACTCTTCACCCAAACTTGCACCTTGTAGAGATGTCTCAGCCAATCTCTTCTTTTTCCTCTCCCCCTCATGACTATCAGGATCATCCTGATCGTCATGTCTTCGTTTAAGAGATTCGGCTTGAGACTTGCAAGTTTCTTCAAGTATAGACACCCTTTTGAGAAGAGCATCCATTGAACGTTTTAGATCTAGGGTATTAGATGTGATCAAGTTACTAACTTTAGAGAAATTAGCACTAATCACATCCTTAAAAGTCAAAAACTCTGAGGCTCTAATTACAGGGTTAACATCTATTTGTTGGCGGAGAAGACCAACCATATCTGCATCTTCCGCGTCTTCGCTTTGAGAAGCCATCAACTTAGCACATAAAAGTGATTTTAGCTCGTCCACCGATTGATCTGGTACTGACGGTTCTGGTACAGGTGGTGGTGATGGCGCAGATGGTGGCTCTTCTACAACATGCTCTTTTCTCTTCAATAACCTCTTCAAACTAGCAATTTGTGCATCAAAGTTTTCTTGAACAGC
>NW_020204180.1:4804-6006 GCF_001531365.2 Cynara cardunculus var. scolymus
CTTCTAAACCGTTCAATTCCACTTACCCAGATTCTTGATTGTTCATTGTTTCTTAATTCTTCGATTTCTATCAAGCACAATCTTTGTTGGTGTGTGGATTTCATCATCATAGCTTCTGTGTTGAATCATTCAAGGATTATTACTGTTTTAAAACAGTCTGAGTGTTTCTATAGCTTGCAGCTCCATTCAAACAAGTAGTCATCAACAGATTCTTTGCAGTTGACTGTGCAGGTGACAGGTTTACCTTCTTGTGCTGTCCGTATTAGTTACTTGAAGTGTCCGATTTCAAGTTCAAGCTGTGACAGGTGTAGGCTCATGCTGTAACAGGTTTAAGTCTTGCAGTGTGCGGTTTATTCACATGCATTGTCTTAGTTTAGAGACTGCATGTGGTGACAGACAGTGACTTGTTTGGACTGTTTTTTAATTGTTCATTGTTTCTTGATTCAATTTGGTAATTTGCTCAATATCTTGTCAAGAATCGATTCCATTTTGACTGTTTTCATTGGGATTCTTAATTGTTCAACAGATTCTGTGTTGAATCATTGCATCGACGTGTGTTGTCTGGTTTAACATTCAAGCTTTGACAGGTTTACATTCATTGTAACAGCTTCTATCTATTACACAGGTTCTCATAGGTTAAATAGAATTTACAATCTGTTTTGATTTCAATACAGTTGGTAAGTTGCTTGCTGTTTAACAAACCTGTTTTGAGCTTTTCTAATCTGTTTAACAATTTACTGTTGGTGAGGTTACTGTTGGTGAGGATGCTGTTGGTGAGGTTGCTGTTGGTGAGGTTGAGCATTTCTAATCTGTCAATTTGCTGTTGACAGATTTATATTGTGCTTTCAGGTTTAAGATTTGCATGTTGTCCGGTTTACACTCTTGTGTTGACAGGTTTTATATACATGCTATCTGATCATGTGTTGACAGGTTTTAGTCATATGTTGTGTCCGATTTAGCTATTTGCAGTGTGCGGTTTAGTAATAAGAGGTGAAAGTGTGCAGGTGACAGGTTCTGTTTAACAGTGTACAAGTGACTGTTTCAATTAAAGAAGGTTTCAGCACAGCCTTGTTCATTTTGGTACCTGTTTTGAGCTATTACAACCTGTTTAAGATCAGTTTAAATCTCAAGCTGTGACAGTGTAACACCCTAAAAAAATAAGGATAATTTAAACCAAATATATATATATATATATATATATA
>NW_020204180.1:6056-8266 GCF_001531365.2 Cynara cardunculus var. scolymus
ATATATATATATATATATATATATAACGAGAACCATAATCTTGATATAAAATTCACCCAACAAAAGGTAATAGTATAGCGTTTACAATTCAGCTACTGAGAAGATAAATAACAACCTACTAATCTAGATTATTCGATATCTAGATTAAAGACGGGTGTTTCTATCAATCTCCAAAAATACCGTATCGTCCAAACGCAACGCTCAAAGGTAGCAAAGGTATTTAACTACAAAAGAGCCTTTCACGAAATATATACTCCTTTCAACCCTTTAGAGCCCCGCTGCTAAAAGAACCTGACAACACGTCATTTCAAAAGAGAGTGTTAGGGTTATTCCTAGTGAGTCCAATCAATAACATAAAGGTAACTATAAGACCTTTGTGTGAATGTACATATATATGCATATTTATAGATGGGCGACGTAATTTTTAAACGATATAAGTAAAGCAGTTAAACCAAAATATCACGCGAATGGGTCAAAACATCCGAAGATGACGAGGGAGGCCCGATTTACCGTTGATTATGACAGACACAAAGTAAGTCATTGATCAACGTTATAGAGCATCACTTACCGGTATAAAACCATCGACATCAACCTAAACCAGTCATGTAGTCGATCGTGATCATAAGCTCTTTACATCGGTAATTACACAATAATCACAATGCCTATTACCGAGTGAAAGTGAGAGGATGATTTGGTGATTACATAATAATCACAATGCCTATCACCAACTTACACCATCCTTCACACCAAAGACAATGTAATGAGTTTCATGCTTTCCGAACCCATTATTTCCTGTAGGAATACTTGAATACAATAACATAAGCATTATAATACTTACTTGTCTGTAAGATTTATACATGTTCCAGCACAAGCGAAATACCCCCCCCCCCTTTTTCCTACCGAACATGGGCTTAAAACTAGAGTATGAGAGTTTTAAAATTTCATGGTCAAAAACACTATGAGGGTGAGTACCTTACCCAGTGATCTAAGCCATTTCACCAAACTTGACTTAACAAAATAAATAGGATTACTCAAGTTTATTCCTTTAATCTAAGCCTTCGTTTCATCTAAATAAGTATGCACAAGAAATTTAGGCATAGAATAGGTAAAAGCTTCCGTACAAAAGTGTAAATCTTCCTAGAAGGTTAAGATGAACTCACCTCGGAGGATTTAAGAAAAATCCTGAAAATTGAGGAACAAAACCCGACCKGCCACGGTGCTCTGTCCGCGTCCAAAACAGCAGCTGAGGCTGTTTCTTCACGCCCCACGGCAGCAGCAGCTAAGGCTGTTTTTTACGAACCGACAGGCTTGCTGCGTCCACACCAGTAGCTTGTTGTTCCGATTTCCCTCGCTACGCACGACAAACAGTAGCTTGCTGCTTCGCTCCGGGTCTGCTGCACTATCAAACAGCGACTTGCTRTTTCRTTTTGGGTCTGCTGCACTAACAAACAGCAACCTGCTGTTTYGTTTTRGRTCTGCTGCACTAACAAACAGCAACCTGCTGTTTYGTTTTGGTACAAGAGCARCAGCAAACTGAGGCCAAACAGCASCCCCTTGCAYGCATCAAACAGTGGCTACGGCTGTTTCTAAAACCGCTTCTAACCAACCATTAACGACTCTTTGTTCCCTCTTCGACTCAGGCAGCCTTGGCTACTGTTTTTTTTTTTTGCCTTCAACCAGCAGCTACGGCTGCTRTTTTCTGTCACCAAACGGACAGCTTCCGTCTGTGTTTTCCGTCACCAAACAGGCAGCTATCGGCTGCGTTTTCTTTTCCTTCCAAACAACAGCTCCTGCTGCTATGTTTTGCCCTCTCAAACAGCAGCTAAGACTGCATTTTTTTCTTCCAAACAGCAACTCCGGCTGCTGTGTTTTGCCCTCTCAAACAGCGGTTAAAACCTMTGCTTCATACTTGTCTRTTGCGTGTGCCAAACAGCARCAAAAGCTKCTTCGGATTGGTTYGTTTCTTTCGCTTAAACAGCAGYKAAGGCTGCTGCTTCRTTACCTKCTGCTGCGTGCGATCAAACAGCGGCCACAGTTGCTGTTTCCAGGCTCCAAACGGGTAGCTAGCTTCGATCTTGCTTTCTTGCAACAAGGAGATGTCCCCCTTYGATCTTCCTTTCTCTTCCTCTTTCTTTCTATCCTTATTTCTTTTCTCCGATTCTCCAGTGATTTCTTCTCTTCCCAAGGTGGTGAAGGGACCTCCAAAGTTT